>NC_056741.1:774919877-775054877 GCF_019279795.1 Protopterus annectens | reverse complement strand
AAATAGACACTTCTCTATTAAATGAAAAATAGTGGAGGTTGGAGCTCCTCAAGGCTCTGTCCTTGGACTGCTTCTATTTGCCATACTTATGTCTGCATGTCCACTTCTGAAAAAATATGGGTGACTAAGTTTGCCTAAGAGGCAAAAGTTAGAACTGTAATGACAAATACTAGGTACCAAGCCAAAGTGCAGAAGTTTACAGACACACATAACCTTTAGTTAGAAATGAAAAGGCTGGCATTTAATACAAAAAAATGCAATATTTTTTTTTTATTTTGCAGTTATTAATACAACTTATCCTCATGCACCAAATAACAATAGTTTGCCAAGTGTAAATAAAATAAAGGACTAGAGGACAGAGGTTGATAGCTGACATAGATTTGAACCCAGTGTATACTTGACAGATCTGCTGCAATTTACAGCTAGTAGGGATGGAAATAAATATTGATATAAATCCACTGTGAGACCAAATATTGAATATTGTGGAGCACCTTGTACTTACAACCTCCCGAAGACTAGGAAACTTTAAATGATTCAGAAATCATTCACAAGAAAAAATACATGCTTAAGCTTAATGACAGGCTAAAGCAACTGTTTCCCATTAGCTATAGATTAGTAAAGGGAGAGTTAATACTTATGTATAAAAATTACAAAAATAAAACTTTGGACACATTTTGAATGCTGGATTTACTCAACATACAACAAATACAAGAAGTAATAGTACTTAAGTAACACAAGACTGATACAAGGAGTAGTAGTGCTTTAGTAACTCAAGTTTCAAAACTAGATATCAAATGTCATTTATTTCATTTTAAGAGGGGTAAAATATTTAATATGGTACCACTTAATATCAGAAAACCAGAAGATTTAAGCTGTTTTAAAAATCGAACTAATGGATGCTGTGGGGGAAGAATATTAAAAGGAATTTCTTCCATTTTAAGGAGGGTAAACTATGTAATAAGCCATCATTTAACAATAGAAAAGAAGATTTAAGCAATTTTAAAAAGCAAACTGATGGATACTGTGCAGAAAGAATTTTTGAACATGGTCTGACTGTCTGCAATCTTCACAGTCTCAACTGAGGCTATGAGGTTGATTAAATAAATACACTGAATAAAGTAATGGGAACAAATAACTCTGGAAGGAAAAGGGAATAGAGTGGGATACGATTAAGCAGGAGTTTAGACTGCATGTTAGAGACTGCCTTCCCTGTTAGAGACTGGCAGAGTCAAGGCAAAGATAAAGGAATATGGGAGTGCTAAGTGAAAGATCAGCTTTGACAGGGTTTTCAGTGGAGTCTAGAACAGAAGATGCTGTTAAACATGTATAGTTAGTAGGCTGTATAAAATACTGCATGTTAACTTTAAATAAAATAAAATTGCCAAAGATTCCAAAGACAACCACAAGGCATTCTATAACTATGTCAAGAATCTAAATGGCAATGCTCAGATTTGCTCTGAGCTAAAACAGAATGGCATTAAATATACTGATCCTAAGGATATTGCCAATATCCTGGCAGATCAATTCAGTGCCAACTTCACCTCCCTCTCACCCCCTAAATGGCCCATCTCAATACCGGAAGATTGTCAAATTCCGGTAATAACGGCCACACAGGTAAAAAACGCACTCTCCAAAGCTAAGAATACAGCATCTATGGGACCAGATGACATCCCGGGCTGTGTACTATATGAACTACAATATGAACTGGCATCTCACCTGTCATGTTTAATCATAGCCTTACCTCAGGTTTTGTGCCCACTGAGTGGCGCAGAGCTACAGTTATCCCACTCCACAAGGGGGGATCAACTTTGGATCCCGGAAACTACCATCCCATCAGTCTGACGAGCCTTATCTGCAAGGCCATGGAGCGTATTATCATGGAACTTATAAACAAAGACATTGGCAACCTTCAAACACTGGACCCCACCCAGTTTGGGTTTGTGAAGGGCCGATCTTGTCTCCTGAACCTGATTGACTTCTTTGAATCAGTCTCCAGAGCCATGGACAAGGGTAAGGTGGTTTACACAGCCTATCTAGACCTTGCCAAGGCCTTTGACACCATCCCCCACTCTGGAATCATAGATAAACTTACTAAGCTGGGCATTAATCCCTACATCACCCAATGGGTTGCTAACTGGCTTACTGATAGAACCCACACTGTAAAAGTAGCCGACTCCAAATCCAACTCCAGACAAGTGACAAGTGGAGTACCTCAGGGTTCAGTCCTGGGACCACTCTTGTTTGGCATCTACTTCTCTGAAGTACAGGCCAGCACTAAGGGACTCTGGCTAACAAAGTTCACAGATGACTGCAAACTGGGAGCCATTATTGAATCCCCAAATGATGTGGATACTCTACAAAATGGTCTTCAGAAACAGATGCTTGGTGCCAGAGCCATGGGCTCAAGCTCAATGCCAAGAAATGTATAGTTATCCCCTTTGGGAAAAAAACATGTACCCGTGAATTACCATATAGGTGGCAGTACACTAAACACTGAAAGTGTGATAAGATACTTAGGGACACAGGTGGACAGTGGTCTCACCTTCGATAACCACATCGCCACAACAGTCAAGAAATCCTTCTATGTGGCACACCTCATCACTAAGGGCTTTTCATTCAGAAAAAAGGAGGTCATTGTCCCACTGTACTCATCCCTCATTAGATCCATTATAGAATACAATGCCCCGTTTGGTATGTACCTCTTAAGACATCTGCAACAACTGGAAAGGCCACAGAAATACCTCACTAAAAGAATCACAGGCCTAAAGCAGATGCCCTAAGCTGACCGCCTTAAAAAATTCCAGCTATACTCTGTCGTATATCGTCTACTCAGAGGTGATCTCTGCTTAACATACAAGGCCATGTCAAACCCAGAGCTGTTGGACATGCTACACTTAAAGAAATCCCAATCCCTCAGAGCCACATGCTCCAGGGATCTAAACCTTGTCATCACAATAAACAAAACATGCTGGAGGGATAGGTTCCTGACCCAGAGACTTCCCAGACTCTGGAATATACACAGCTTTTCTTTGAAATAGAAAGTTATCAACTACTGGTACAGCTGGTTCAGCTGATCAAAATTTACCAGCTTTGCCAGTACAAGATCATGGTACACTGGGGATTGGGGAATATGCCCTTTACTTCCCTGCAGTGTGAACTCTAAGTTATTTTATATAATTAGCTAATTAGCGGGGAGTGTGTTTGTGTGTGTGGGGGGCTTGCCCTCGTGCAAAAAACATTTTTGCCAATCCTTTGTGAATCAAGGTTTTGGTTTTTGACAATTAGGTTTCAATCATCGTAGGATCGACTAACTTTCATTTTAATGGAAGGTTATGCTTCTGTATACACACACACACACACACACACACACACACATATATATATATATATATATATATATATATATATATATATATATATATATATATATATATATATATGAATACAGAAAGGAATGCAGTTAGATAACCGAGCTTTGTAAAATAAATCAATTTAATTCTTGCCGTACAGCTTAAAATGCAAGCACTTACACGTAACACTCTATCTTTGGTCTTTCATACAAAGCATGCAGTATCTTATGCTGAGTCCAAAATTTGCTGGGGAAACAGTCACTGATAAAAGACTTTTTCCTAGAGTTTCTGCTGTAACACTCAGCCTTCTGTCTGCCTGACTTGTATTTCAACCCCAAATTATTCAATTAGAAACACATTAGAAGCCCTCTGCAATGAATACAAGAGCCTTACCTGGTGCTTCAATGGGGCATGGCTGAATTTCACATGTCTGTTTTACTTCTGGTTTGCTGACTGCATCACATCCACTTCCTAGCTCATCTCCTTGGTAGCATTTCACTTCTCGCACCTTCACTCCATTGCCACAAGTTTTGCTGCACTATGGATTATTCAAAATAAAAATAGAGAATGAAAATAAAACAAAAACAATGCCATAAAATACAAAGGTGCAATATCTTATAATTAAATGTTTAACATTGACTATTAACAAGAACTAGTAAGCAACAATGTCTGCATCTGTGAAACATTATGTGTTCTTTTCTATATTTTCATTAAGTTTGGTTTAAATTAATTTTACTTTTGCTTTCTTTCATGTTTTGTCAGAAATAACTGTTGAACTATAAGGCAGAATGAATCTGTAAATGTTATATTGTAAGGGTTTCTGCTATCATATTGTTTCAATTACTGCTCCATGTATTATTCAGATGCAAGACCAAGCTTAAAACACACCTGATTCAACAAGCTTTTATGAACTTCATATTCTAATATGAATTTTATGTTGCTTGGTTTATTAATTATTGACAGAACAAGATGAATGTTATGCATTTGTAATACTTTTATTAATTTCATTTACTGAAGAACTTCCATTTTTGAAATATGAATTATTGGGAGAAACTGAGAAACAGTTTTCTTATTTAAAGTATTCACCTACATTTCTCTTCAGCTACAAGAGCTCTGAGTTTAAAACTGCTGTTAGACTGCATTGATTTTTTGGATTTTTAACACTGACCTACCCAACTATAGTTGTGATTTTAAACTTGTTGCCTTTTTAGCTGCCTGCCCCTACTGTAAATTAGTGTTTGCAAGCCCATCCCAGTGCTATTTCTACTGGACACTGGTCAAAAAGATAAGGCACTCCCATTAGATTCTTAATGTTCAAGTTAACCTCTGTTTCATATAATCCCATTTCAATTTGTGCGCACTGCAATAGTCAGAGTTAATCTTTATTGTGTATTGTTCTTTACTGCATTTTCCTTGTTTTTACCAAAAGTCAAGCATTTTTTGGTCAGGGACCTTAGTCTTGTAGTACTACCTCTCACCGTAGTGGAAGAATTGTGAGCTGCTATAGGATCTGTGCCTCATTTATTTAATTTGTACTGTTTTTTACTGTTTGTATTTTATGTGGCCTGTCAGCCTTAGTTTTGTAGTATCACTCACAACAGTGAGAGAATTTTGAATTGCTGCAGGATCTGAGTCTTACATATTGCATTTTTACTATTCACTGATTGCATTTCTCTCTAAATCATCTTATATAAACTGTGCTGAACAATGCAACACTGGTTTGCAGTGCCATATATAAAAGCAGGTATCTAGAACTGTAATTGTCCAGATAAAACTTCCTCTGCTGTATTCTCAACTGGCTAGTAGAGTGTGGACCATCTAGTTTGACCACTGATAATCATTAAAAGAGTGTTGTTTTAGATCAGTCCTAGACCTCTCCTTCAAGCTCAGCAACTCTAACTCCAGTTGCACCATCTCAAAGATCACAAAAAAGAGGATCCACAGCCATGGATGTGTACTTTGCTACTGTCTCTGTAGCCAGCCTGGTAGAAATGGGCATCTTGAGGCAATGTAGCAATTGTCTCATGTTTACTGACAATCACCTTATTCTTAAGCAGATTGACACAGTACATGAGAGATGTAATTATACTATGTTTTTGGAGGCAAAGTTCTTGCATACAGACACCAATATTTTCAAACAGGTTGCCAGTAAAATACACACACTACATCTACTATGGATCAGACACATAAACTCACACAGGCACTTAAACGCAATCTATCCAGACCTCAAAGGCCTCCCATATGCTGCTCTCAGCAACCTCCCAAACACTCTACAAAGACAACAGTCCCTAGGACACAAAGAGCCACATCTTATAATGTCTCAACCTTTAAGCCCTTAAGGCAAACTGCCACATCACCCAATATACTGTTCATTAGAGACTATTGTGAGACATACTGATGCTCCATCAACAGACTGAGCAAGTACACATCATGGTAGGTTGCGCATCAGGGCAAAGCTCCGCCAGATCACACATGCACTCAGGACATCGAACCACAAGTACAAGTATGACTCTTGTCATAGTCCATGTGGGTGTTGATGATCTGAGATGTACCTACCTGGACTATATGAAAAGAGACATGATAGAGCTTTCAGATTATGTGTCCCAGGTATGTATGAACCTAGCATTGAGCAGCATTCTACTTTCTCCAAGGATGATACCACAATATAAACAGAACACAAATGCCTTTAACAATTGGCTTAGTTGTTGGTGTCATTCTAAGGCATTCCAATATTTGTTAGCTTGGGAGGACATGATCAACAGACCACGCTGCTTTGCCAGAGGTGGTCTGCATCTGTCCCCACTAGGCTTTCGGATATTGGCCCAAACATCATCCACCTGATAGTAGCTTTTTTTTTAGGCAATGCCAATCTGATACATCTTCCAACATAGTGAAGTCTATGCAAGATAAACTGCAGGTGTTACCACTCAATGCTAGAAGTCTACACAAGAAGCTCCACCCACTGGAAGCACTCCTCAAGCTAGAGATTGCTGACATCTGTGCATTACTAAGCATGGTTTAAAGTCAAGGAAGCCACCCTGCCAGTACAAGGATGTAATGGCTTCCATACATTTAGACCAGATACTGCACAAAGAGGGACAAGAAATGGAGGTATATCAGTCTACAAAAAAGTAAGCATACCTCAAGAGTGGTTAAACAATATGACATGTTTGAGCTATTCCTTGTCCAACTAACTTTAGATAAAGTCCAGTACCATATATTTGTCCCAGTCTATGACCCAGGAAAACCATACCACAAGCCTGAATGTACTGGAGCCACTCAAAATTCAGCTCAGCACCATATTCATGTGTGATTTCAACTATCCCATCATAAACTGGGATACATACACAACCACTAAATGCAGACTCAAAGATTCCCAGATTTTGTCAATGCAAACACCCTGAAACAGCTAGTCTACACACCTACCAGGTGTGCAAATATACTAGATCTGGTAATTACAACTATGAGGGAACTTTGCACACCCTTCCTTGTGTAATGTCTGGTCAGAATATATCAGAAAGCAATAACCCTTGAAATAAATTTAAAGGCTAAACTCACAGCAAACCCCAGATCCTTTAAGAAATTTTCCAAGGCAAAGTAACTCCTATTAAGTGAAGGCAAAGCTAAATTCCAAACTCCCCAAATTTGGAGAACATGGTGGCCCATGCAGAAGTGTTTATGGAAACCTTGTAGAAGCATGCAAATAACTGCATAGAAACAGCAGTTACAAACCACAATAAACTTAGGACAAACTCCAAAAACAAGTCATCTTGGTGGAACCCCAGTATAAATAGGTTGTGAGGCCATATAAAGAATTATTGTAGACCTGATAAACAAAAACTTAGGAATTCTTTAAACACTGGATGCATCCCAGTTTGGTTCCATCAAGGGAAGGTCGTGCCTATATACTTGGCGGACTTCTTTGAGAAAGTCACAAGAGCCATGGGCGAGGGCAAAATGCTACATACTGCCTACCTTGACCCAGCAAAGGCATCTGATACAATCTCTCACTCGGGTATCATAGACAAACCCACAGACTTATGCATAAATCCTTATGTCACCTGATGCATAGCCAAATAGCCCACAAATAGGAAATATGAAGTTAGGGTGTGAGAATCCACCTCCACCAAGAGGCATGTTACTAGTGGTGTCCCCCAGGGCTTGGTGCTGGGACCTCTCCTGTTTGGAATATACTCCTCTGAAGTCAAGGTAAATGCAGAGAACCTTAGGCTGACCAAATCTGCAGATGACTGCAAACTGAGTGCAGTCACTGAGTCCCCCAAAGATGTAGAGATTCCTGACACAGAGAAGTAACTGGTACCAGAACCATGGCCTAAAGCTCAGTGCAAAAAAAATGCATAATTATACTATTTGGAAGACAACTACCTATGTAAATTACAATATTGATAACACTCCCCGAAGAGTAGACCCATTGGTAATGGACTTTAGAACATAGGTTGACAGTAACCTGAGTTTTGGTCACCACATGTCCATGTTAGTGAGAAAATCCTTCTACGTCACACAGCTTATAAGTATGGGCATGGCATCCAGATCTAAGGAGATCTTAGTCCCACTATACTCAGCCCTTCTTAGACTAATAATCGAAAACAATACATCCTTCGTCATATAACTGACCAGGCATATGCAACAGCTCCAGCAGACACAGAGGTTCCTCACTAAAAGAATACAGGTTGTAAATAATACGTCCTGTGCAGACTGCCTCAAAGCCCTTTCCCTGTACTCGGTCTCCTACAGATTACTGAGGGGTGACCTACACCTAACCTACAAGGCATTCTCCAATCCAACCCTGATAGATCTGCTACACATTTGCAAAACAAACAGCACTATACTTACCTGATCTGAGGCTCTAAACCTTGTCTGTGACATAAACAAAACATGCTGGAGGGACAGGTATGTATGTCAGTGATTATCTCTTCTCTGGAACACACTCCTCATTCATGTGAACCAGAGCTCTTCCTAAGCCTATTCAAATGAAATATGGACCATCAGATGGGAAATTCCATGTTAACCCCTGACTTTTCACCTATAACCCTTATGGACAGGGACAGTCTATAGATGCCCTAAGTCATGCCATGGGCATTGATAAATGGGAAAACTGAGGCATGAATGTCTACACTGAAAAAGGCTCTAGGGCCTAGTAACCTCCTATAATCACATGATCTTAATTGCAAACATTTCACTTAATTTTGTGAGAAGTACACTAAGAAATGTTAACTTCCTTAGGAATAAAGTTTTCTTTATCATGCACAAATGAAAAAGAGATTGCAAGCAAGACATGCAATAAACATTTTGATACCCCGAATAACTGGCAAAACATAATGAAACAAATTCTGAAATATGTTAGCCCTGCCATCACAAAGTCAACTTAAATTCCCCAGTAGGTGCATAACTCTTGTACATTTATTTACAAAGTTTTCCATAATTAAAAGCTTATGCTATTTTGCAGGATATGGATCTGCGTGTACAATATGGATTTATTTCATTTAGTGTTTTTAGCCTTTGATCATAAACTGTGGCTAACTTTGTAGACAAAAAAAAAGGTTATGTACTTATCATAATGTTCCATCTGTGTTGTCCATTTAGATTCTTCCTCGGTGATTGGATTTGGATCCGACCCTTGGATCTGACTCAGCTGCCTTTTCTATCTCTTGGAACACTGAAAGCTCTCATATAATGCATTAGTACTCTACTATACCTCAAATTGTGTTTGCTGATATTAGTGAATAAAGGAAATTTATCTATACCAGTATTTGGAGGCTCAAACAAAGGAGCATTGGTTCCTTTAGCATTTACTGATCCTTCTAGAAGTTAAATTGGTAGTGGGATTGGAGAAAGGGAAGTTGAGGAGGAATGAAAATGAACAACACAGATGGAATGTTATGGTAAGTACATAACTTCTTTATCTGATGTTGTCATTTTTATTCATTCCTCAATGACTGGGACAGAGTCCCCAGCTACCTCAATCCCAGGAGGACTGTAAAGAAGGATGTTTCTGAGCACCACTGAGCCAAAGGTTGCTCTTCCCCTAGAGACCAGATCTAATTAGTAATGAGTAATAAAGGTATGAGGGAGATCTAGATAGAAATACTGAAGAAGTTGCCATAGACCTTGTGGAATGAGTTTTTAGATGTTTTGGCAAAGAGAAACCCAATTTGTTGTAAACAAACGAAATACAGTCCTGGTTTGCCCAATTTTGAGTCCAAAAAGGAGACAAATAACTGATCTGATTTCCTGAAAGCTTTTGTCCTATGAAGATAAAAATATAACTGTCTATGGACATCCCACCAGTGCAACATGTACTGTTCTTTGTTTCAGAAATTTGGAAAGAAGACCGGGAGGTTGACAGTTTGATTGATATGGGATTCTGACACTAACTTAGGAAGAAAGGATGGATTGGATCTTAAGGATAACCTATCCTTATGAAAATTCAGATAAGGAGGCTTAGAACATAGGGCTTGAAGTTCTGAGACTTTTCTAGCAGAGGTAATGGCCACTAAAAAGACATTTTTCCAGATTAGAAATTTTAGTTCACACTTGGCCAATGGTTCAAAGAAAGACTGGATCAAGGATTGTAACACTAAACTCAAATCCCACGGGGGAGTAGGATCTTTAAAATAAGGTCTGAGAAGAAAAGTACCCCTTATAAAAGCCTTACAAAGTTTGAAAGAGGCTAAAGATGAATTATTGATTCCTATGTGAACATTAGAAATGGCAGCTAGCTGTACCTTAACAGTTGAGGAACTAGCTCCCTCTTTAAAAATTGTAGCTAAGAACACCAAAACCTTTGGAATTGGTGCGAAAAAGGGGTCAATATCTTTTGCTGTCCCCAAAAAAAAGAAGTTATGTACTTACCATAACGTTCCATGTGAGTTGTTCATCTCGCCTTCATTCTTACAGATAGGTTCGGAGCCGATCCTCGGCTCTGAGTCAGCCTACTACAAAGCTCAAGGACTTCAGGCAGCTCAAGGCCAAGTCCCTATCCCATGATGCACCTAGAGTTACCTTAGATCTTGTTTGCTGCTTATAATAATACCACATGTCATTCTATCACTCTGTAAGAGAAAGCCATAGAAGGGTTGAGCAACCATGAAAAATCTAGCATCTTAGTCTTCGAAAAACCCTGGAGGGGGTAGGAGGGTGGGAAGTAAGAATGAAGGCGAGATGAACAACTCACATGGAATGTTATGGTAAGTACATAACTTTTTTATGTGAAGTTGTTCTATCTCGTCGTTCATTCTTAAAGATGGGTAGCATCCCAAGCACCATCTATCTCGGGTGGCTCACGGGAGTATGTTTTTCAGGACAGTAGACTCAAAGGTATGAGGTCTTGACCAAGTGGCTGCTGCACAAATGTCTATAGGGAGTCTAGCATAAAAAGCAGAGGATGTAGACACTGCTCTGGTAGAATGAACCTTAATTTTGTATTGTAAGGGCATATTAGCAACTAAATAAACAAATGTTATACAATCGGATAATCACTTAGACAGAGTTGTTTTTGCCACTGGCATACCTTTTCTGGATACCTTTTCTGGAATCTGAAAAGGAAATGAAAAGCTGTTCTGATTTCCTAAACTCTTTTGTCCTATCCAAGTACAATCTGAGCTGTCTATGAACATCAAGCTTGTGCAGTATATATTCTAAGTTGTTGGAGTGATTGGGGAAGAACACTGACAAATCAATAATTTGGTTAAGGTTAGCTTCAGTGCAAACTTTAGGCAAAAAGGAGGGACTGGTTTGTAGTGAGACTCTGTCAGCATGAAAAATCAAATAAGGAGGCTTAATGGACAAGGCTTGAAGCTCTGACACTCTGCGGGCAGAAGTGCTAGCTACTAAAAAGATAGTCTTCCATGACAAATATTTCAAATCGCATGAGGAGGCTGGTTCGAATGAAGGGAGAATAATGCAAGAAAGCATAAAATTTATATTCCATGGGGTATACAGGGATTTCACAGGTGGTCTGAGATGAAAAGTCCCTTTGAGAAAGGCTTTGGATAGTTTGTGACATTATGTTCAATCCTTCAAATCCAAAGTGAAAGTTAGAGATAGCAGCAAGTTGAACCTGAACTGTTGCTGCTGCAGCTTCTTTAT
This sequence comes from Protopterus annectens, assembly GCF_019279795.1. NCBI lineage: Eukaryota > Metazoa > Chordata > Ceratodontiformes > Protopteridae > Protopterus > Protopterus annectens. Next base: position 775,043,418 of record NC_056741.1, on the reverse strand, counting down.
TGAACATCATGGTCAAGAACTCTAGTATAGAGGTGAAAGGGGCTAGGTAGGAATCAATGTTGTTTTGAGAGGCCCATATAGAATTTTTTTTCCATTTGCTAAGGTATAGCTTCCTCGTAGAGGATTTATTTGAGGATATTAGAATTTGCTGCATCTCATCAGAAAGGTTATGGAACTTGGCTATGATGGGAACTGGAGCAACCAAGCTGTTAGCTTCAGAGACTGAAGAGAGGGATGAAGTTCCCCCGACGAGTGCATCAGAAGATCTGGAACTGGGCCAGAATCCGGGGGTCCTGCAATTGATGAAGTCAAAGTAATGGGAACCAAATCTGACAAGGCCAATGAGGGGCTATTATAATGATGGTCCTTCCCAGGGCTTTTGATTTCTGTAGTACTTTTGGTATCAAGGGAATTGGTGGGAATGCATACAGGAGACCCGGAGGCCAAACGTGTATGAGTGAGTCCCTTGGGGCTTCTCCCAGAGGGGGATCAGGGCAAAGTAGCTTCTGCATTTCATGTTCATGTGGTTGGCAAAAAGGTAACAACAAGGCTGGCCCCACCTGTGGAATATCCTGTCCACTATTTCTTTCTTGAGGGACCACTCATGGGGCAACAAAATTGCTCTGCTCAGCTTGTCTGCTATCACTTTGGATTTCCCCAGGATGTGCATTGCTAACAGAAAGCACTGGGTGGATGTAGCCCATTGCCATACTCTTAGGGCCTTGCGACAAAGGGAGTAGGACCTGGTTCCTCCTTGTTTGTTCAAGTACCAGAACATTGACATGTTGTCTGTCTGAATCGCAATTGTACCCAGAGGAAGAGAGTCCTGCAAGTACTGCCATGCTAAAAGTACTGCTCTCATCTCTAGGACATTGATATGCAGATGTGTCTTCTGATTGGTCCATGTGCCTTGGGCTGTTCTTCCCAGAAAATGCCCACTCCATCAGGGAAGCATTCATGGTCACTGTGGCCATTGGTGGGGGTAGAACAAAAGGACGACCTATCATGACATGAAGAGAGGTCAACCACCACTGAAGATCCTTTTTGCATGTGTTTGTGATCATTATAAGATGAGACATTGGGAGCTCTTGGTAAGACCATTGAGTGAACAACAGACATTGCAGAATCTGCATGTGCATGCGACCCAACGGTATGGCTAATATTGTGGCTGCCATCATGCATAACAATTTTAGTACTTCTGATGCTGGAGCCTTGTTTTTAGATATGATATTGTAGACCTGCTGATAGAGTATTAAGACTCTTTCTGCTGGAAGTCTCAAGGTGGTGGTGGTGATGTCCAATTCTGCTCTGATAAAAATGGTATGTTGCGATGGTGACAAGGCAGATTTTTCTGAGTTTATTGTAATGCCCAGATGACTGCAGAGTGAAAGAGTGCTATCCCTGGTTTGTATGAGTTGATGCCTAGTGGTGGCGTTGAGGAGCCAATCAAGCACATCCAATTGTCTTTCCCTAAAAGGGGAAGTATCAACTGAAATGTGACCATCTGGAACTTCTTTCTGTTTATCTGCTGAGGTCCAAAATAGGTCTCCAGTCCCCTGTCTTTTTTGGAACTAAAAAGAATCTTGAGTAAGTTCTGGATCCTATCTGGTCTGCTAGGACTGGTTGGATGACTCTTTTTCTTAGCAACGATTGAACTTCTATTGTTGCCTGTTCCCTGTAACTGGGTGGAACATCCGCGATTTTTCTTGTCAGTGAAGGGGGTGTGGCGAAAGGAATGAAATATCCTCTGGAAATGATACTTTGTACCCAGTTGTCATTTGTTATATTGAGCCAGGCATCTGGATACAAAGATAAATGACCCCCTCCTTTCAGAAGTGCTGGTAGGGCTTCCCAAAGAACTGATCTCTGTCGCCCTGGTTTTGCAGACCCCCTCTTCCACGAGGGCAGCATCTACCATTATTGCCCCCTCCTCTGCCACTGGAGTGGGGTTCACCACATGTGTCCTGAAAGGCTCCTTGGGCTTTATGGAACCACATCTTTCCTCCTCTTTGAGCCTTGGGGTAGGGTCTGGTAGGGGTGGAAAAATGGACTCCGACATCAGACAGAGTCTTTCCTTCCTGCTCACATCTGGTCAAAGTTTCTTTAACTTTGGGCCCAAAAAGGGATGAGCCATCAAAATGGGTGTTGACAAAGGATGACTTAAAGGGCTCCGCGAAGGAACATAAGCACATCCAGGATTGTCTCCTAAGAGTATTTCCTGTACCTGCTGCTCTGCTCGCTCCATCAGCTGCATATGAAATGAGGCACATGGACAAGTTTACTATGGAGTTGAGGATAGCAAGCTGGGAGGTAATTTTATCTGAAGCTCCTGCAGCTACTGCACCCTGAAGAGTATCTCCGAGCTCTTTTAGGAGATTTCTTTGCAATCTAGTAAAATGGGCGAGATAGTTGAGCGAACACAGTGCAAAGGTTGCTGAACTGTACATGCACTTCCCATATCTATCCATGATCCTAGAATCTCTGTTAGGAGGATGGATAGAGGAGGAAGTTTCTGAAATTTCCTTTTTGGTGGCTGCCGCCACCACCATGGCATCAACTGGCACTCCCTAAGTAAGAAAAGATTTATCCTGGGGGGCAGAAATAAATTTATTAGGCCTCCTGGGGACAGGCTCCATGGTGTCAGGAGACTCCCACACCCTTCGTGAGACCAGCTGCATAAGCTCATCAAAGGGAGGAGACACCCAAGAGGTGGAGGGCTGAGACCCAAAAGCCTTCAGGAGAACTGACTCATCTTCAGTAGGGTTGTTGGACTGCCAGTCACCCCTCTGCCAATGGATTTCTAATATCTCAGCAAAAGAGATATCCTCAGAGGGGGACCGTGGGGACCCTTCTGATTCATTCAAGTCAGTATCGGATGTGAGAGACTCCTGTGGGAAGTCTAAATGCTTCCTCTTACAGATTCTCTTCCTGGGAACCTCATCAGTGGGGACTTCTGGTGAGGTCTTGGAAGAGCAGGGACCACCCAATGGGGCTTCCTGAGGCTCTGGGTCACTACGCTTAGCAAGGACCTGTGAAGCAGAAGCAGACACGGGTGCTTTTGGGGAAGAGGTAGCCAGACCTAAAGTCAAAAATGTCTTAGGAGACATAACTCTCCTTGTGGCTTCGAAGGCACCTCTGCTCCAATGAGAAGGGACCAACCGATCCAAGGAAATGGTCAATAACCCCACCACCAGGACAATGGGCTCTGAGCCAGAGGTAGGAGCTGAGCTCATCCGAGCCGAAGCCCCGAGAGGCAGAGTCAGAACCAACAAGTCGGTCCGACTATCCTCCCTGGACCCGACCAGAGAGTGTTGGCTCCTAGATTTCTCGATCGGCACCAAGGATGTCAGAGTAAATGGAGCTGAGGACACTGGAGCAGGCATCGGCTCTGAAGGCTCAACGATCAACAAGTCCAACTCCTCCAGCTCTGAAGGACCGGTATGGCTTGGAGGAGGAAAAGTAGTTGATGGTAAAAGGGTCTTCGGTTCCGAAGCTGTTTGGGTGAGAGACGATAAAACATTAGGAAAGGCTGGTGCCTGTAAAAGCTTCTGCACCACACAATCCACATCCGAAATCTGAAAGGCTGATCAAAGACCGAGATGAGTGGATAGAAGGAGGTACAGATTACAGGAGTGGAGACTAACCATTTCGGATGCTGGTTCCAGAACCGGGGACCAGCACCGAAAGGAGAAGATGGTTGGCTCCAAGGGCTGTGGAACCAACATCGAAGGTTTTTTAAATTTTTTTACCTCAGAAGAAGTAGAAGCCTTAGAAGACTTTAAGGATTTGCTAGACCTGTCCTGGTCGCTCAAAGCTTCTTGAAAGAATGGTTTGACTAAACCTCTGTCAATTAACTTTCTCTTTCTCTAATGGAGAACCTAGAAGAGAAAAAATGACAAATGGAGCAGCTTTCCTGAAGGTGCAATGCTCCCAAACAGTAAACACAATTCACATGACAGTCAGTGACAGAAATTTTTTGTCCACATTTAGGACATTTCTTAAACCCTGATTTAGGGTGTTTATCTTTATCCTGGTCAGCCATACTGGAACACACAATCTCAAGACGGTACTGTAATGGACTAGACACACCCAAAAAAGTATCAAACAAGCCCTTTTAAAACTATGGGCTAATAAGCATACACACTCTCTATACTATTTATCTAAAACTCTAAAGACTAAATATCTAAATATTCAAAGCTGTGACAGAAAAAGTCACTATTCAAAGGCACACAACTACTATATAAACTACTATTCAAACTACAGTAAAGATTTAACAAGGCCTAAAATAAAACGTGGCCAAGAGAACTAACAATGAGTTAAGAAAAAAAGGCACACCAAGGAAAGGAAAACTACACAATAAGCTATAAGAGCTAAGTTAAGTCTAAAGAGTAATATATGAAAAAATATATTTTTTAAGTATTATAATAAATTTGAAGAAAAAAGATTTGTACTGGCCTGAGCTATGCGAGGAACCTCCAATTTATTGCAGTGACAAGCTAGATCTGAGGTAACTCTAGGTGCATCATGGGATAGGGACTTGGCTTAGAGCTGTCTGAAGACCTCGAGTTTTGTAGTAGGCCGACTCGGAGCCAAGGATCGGCTCTGAACCCATCTGTAAGAATGAATGGCGAGATAGAACAACTTCACATCAAACCTTTTTCATTTGCTTTTGTAAAGTTTTCTAGTGGAATCTTTGTGGATGATAAGAGTATGTGAAGGACAGGAGAGGACAGCCTGGGCTGTCTAGCTATCAGCAAAATTGTAGAAACCATGCGGTCAGCTTTAGGCCTAAAATATCCAGGTGTACTGAGTTTGTCAGGTGAGACAGGCTGTCCAGAGTTGGATGCAGAGTCCAAGGTTGGCAAAGGAGATGAGGGCAAAGAAAGGGAACCAAATCTGGTGAGGCTAATAAGAGGCAATGAGGATGACTGTGCTCTTCAATCATGATACTTTCTGAAGAAATTTGGGGATTAGAGCTACTGGGGGAAAAGCATAGAGGAGACCAGGGAGCCAATTGTGAAGAAGAGTATCTCTCAGTGATTTCCCCAATGGGGGGATGAGGGCAAAGAACCTGTTGCACTTGTTGCAAAAAGATCACAGCAATGTTGTCCTTACTGACAGAAAATTTTTCCATCACTTTCATGTTCAGAGACCACTTGTGAGGCATTAAGTTGGACCTGCTCAGCTTGTCTGCTATCACACTTTGGTTTCCCTGGGATGTGTGTTGCTATCAGAAATTGATTAATTGGCTGAGATCACCCATTGCCAAACTCTCAAAACTTCTTGACAATTGAGATAAGATTTGGTTCCTCCTTGCTTGTTGATATACCAGACCACTGACATATTGTCCACCTGAATCGCAAATGTCCAGGAAGAGAGTGTTTTGAAAGGCCTGTAACATTAGCAGTACAGCTCTCATTTCTTAGACATTTATATGCATATTGACCCCTTCGGGAGACCATGTGTCTTGGACTGTCTTTCGTAAGAAGTGGTCCCGTCCACCTAATTTGGGAAGCATCCGTGGCACTATGGTCTTGGGCTGAGGAAGGGTGGAGGGACGACATTGAAGAACTTGATCAGAGTAAATCAACCAAAGGTGGTAATTTCTGCATACTCGAGTTATCTTGATTTGGATGGATAAAGACTGGTGGAGAATAGATCACTGAGTTGCTAGTGTCCACTGAAGGATTCCCATGTGATATCTTGCTAACAGAACCAGAACTATCTCAGCAGACATTAACACCAATGCTTGAAGGATCATTCACACTGAGAGAAAAGAATTTCGAATAATCTTTTTGACCTGGAATCGTATCATTTGAACCCTTATAAGAAGAAGAGAGGCTGTCAAAGAAGACATGTTGAACAAAGCCCCTGTGAACTGCAATATCTGAGTTGGTGTTAGTTGAGATTTGTTGTGATCAATAGTAATTCCTAGTTGAGAGCATAATTAGACTACATGAACTTGTGCTTTGATCAGTTGATGCCTGGTCAGAGCAGTTATGATCCAGTCATCCATATAAGGAAAAAAACCCTGAATCCTTGCAGTCTCAAGTAAGATTCTACCATTGCCATGCATTTTGTGAACACCCTGGGGGCTGTGATGAGACCAAAGGGCAGAGCTCTGAACTTATAATGACTGGGTCCCAGCTGCAAGTGTAAGTATCTTCTGGATTGTCTGTTCATTTTGATATGATACTAAACATCCTGAAGATCTATTGAACAAATCAAATCATCCTGGTGCAGAAATGGCAGAATACACTGAACTGTGACCATTTGGAACTTTGTGTGCTGAACTGATTTGTTCAGATTGTTGAGATCCAAAATTGGTCTTCAGTCCCGTTTTCTTTGACATTAAAAATAATCTTGAGTACGTTCTGGACTCTTTCTGGTCTGGGTGGACCTCTTGAATGATTCCTTTTCTGGCAGTTTTTTTTTTATTTCTAGTGCTGCTTTCCTCTATCACTGGGTGGAACATCAGGAATTTTGTTTACTGTACAGGGAGGAAGGAAACAGGGAATTATATAACCTCTGGAAATAATCCTTTGCACCCATGAATTTTTTGTAATCTGTAGCCAGGGATAAATGACCCCTACAGCCTCCAGAAGTGGACAATTGGGCCTCCTTTCAGGAGAACTGGTAGGATCTGTTAGAGAAGATATTGCTAAATCCTTGGTTCTGCAGGCCACCTCTGCTGCATGGACTGTGTTATCCATTAGAGTTCCTCCCTCTGTCTATTGGGGAACTATCTCCATGTGGATTGTGAAAGGGACCCTGAACTTTTTGAACTATATTTTTTGACCAGCTCATTGATTCCTGGAAAAGGTCTTTTGAGGGGTCAAACAATGTACACCCACAGCAGACAAGGTTTTATAATCTTGATCGCACCTGGATAATGTGTCTTTAACTTTGGGGCCAAATAGCAAACTTCTGTCAAAAGGAGCACTGACAAAGGAAGACTTGAAGGGCTCTGCAAAATCACACAGATGGTCCAGGCATGCCCCCTAATGAAAATGCCTGAACCCACCTCCCTTGATGTACCTTCATCTGTATGTGAAATGAGCCTCATGGAGAAATGGACTGTAGGGCAAACTGTGAGTAATGGTCCCTGAGAGAGATTTGGTAAGTTCTTTAATCAAATACCTCTGAAGTCAAGTAAAGTGTGCCAAATAGTTCAGTAATCAAAGTGCAAAGGTCACTGAAGCATACACAAACTTCCCACATCTGTCCATCACCATAGACTCCCTGTTAACAGGATGAACAGAGGAACTTTTTTTCTGCAAGTTCCTTCTTTGTGGCCACCACTATGACCATAGCATCCACAGGTATTCCCTTACTCCAAATCCCCCAATCCTTTGGTGGTGCCAGAATCCTGTCCGGTCTTTAGGGGATTGGTTGAATAGAGTCAGGTTCCTTCCACACCTGCCAAGAGATCAAATCAATGAGCTCATTGGTGGGTGGAGTCAACCAGGAGGTAGATGGGCCAGACCTAAAGGCTTCCAGGAATACCAATTCCTCTTGGGAAGGGTTGTGGTATACCAACCACCTCTTTGTATTAGGATCGCTAGGATGTCTACAAAGGACACACCATCAGGTGGTGATCTTGGGGACCCTTCCCCTCATCAAAAACATTATCTTCTGTGACAGACTCTTGAGGGGACTTCCTCTGGACATAAAAAGACTTATTGGATTCAACTATATTTTTAACGTTACTGGCCTTCTTAAAAATAGTCCTAGTCCTACAATACAATGCTGGTTTCAATATAATTAAACACATTATTCATAAAAACTGGGATATGTTGACCAGTGTTGAAAAAATAAGAAATATAGTGGGACCTAGACCTCAATTAATTTTTAAGAAGGCCATTAACATAAAAAATATAGTCAAATCCAACAAGTCTTTTTATGTCTACAGGAACACAAAGGGGACCACCAAGGGTGGTTGTTGCAAACAGTGTAAATACATTTGTGACAAAACATGTATTTACCTTAAAAACAACTTAAGGTCTATCATTTATACACAGGATGGTAATTCTTCTACTAAGGGGTTTGGTTTATTTAGCTGTCTGCACCACTTGCCCAGTATTTTACGTGGGTAAAACTGAGAGACAACTTAGAAAACAAATATATGCCTTGGATCAACTTATCCACATCCCCACCAGGGGCAGCAATATCCTAGACCTGGTTATTACCAACATGGGCAACCGGTGCTCCACACCAGAGGACAATTCATTATTGGTCAAATCCGACCACAAGCTAATCACCCTAGACATCCAATCCCATCCCCACCCCCCATTATTGAAACCACCGTAAAAAATTTCATCAAAGCCAACTTCACGCTTCTTAAGACAGAAGTGGCAAACTTCACTACACCCATGCTGACGGACAATAGAGGTATGACTGCTGAATCCTACACAAATGCACTTTATAAGCACTTACATGAGTGCATGGATCATGCAATCCCTAACAGAACCAAGATGCTATCCTCCAAAAAAAGAAAGCCAATCTGGTGGTCCCCTGCCATAAACAAACTCTACAACAGAAGAAAGAAACTGTTGCAAAAAAGAGTAAAATCCCATGATTGGAGGAACTCCCTGGTCAGCCTCAGTAAGAAGCTGAGATCCCTCATAAAATCCTCCAAAGCTAGTTACGAAAACAAAATCACCACTGACTCTAAAGACAACCACAAAGCATTCTATAGCTATGTCAAGAATCTCAATGGCAACACTCAGATCTGCTCTGAGTTACAGCACAATGGCACTAAATATACAGACCCAACTGATATTGCCAACATCCTGGCAGATAGGTTCAGTGCTAACTTTACCCCCCTCTCACCCACTAAAGAGCCCATCTCTATACCGGAAGAATGCAAAGTTCCTGTAATCACGGCTGCACAGGTAAAAAACACACTCTCCAAAGCCAAGAACACAGCATTAGTTTCTTTTTTGGTTTTGATATCATAATAGTGTTTTTCTATTCTTTATTTAATCTGATGTTCAGTTTTACCTATATAATATGAAAAATATGAGTCACAGAATGCAAGATAAACAACCACTCTTGCTATCACAATCATATTTAGAAGTGAACTTGAATTTATATTTAATACTATTTCAAAAATAAGTTTACATTGGGCACTGGCTCCACATTTCCTAATGCCTGTTCTTCATATTTGTAGAACCCTTCTCTAGTGCCTTTTTAATATTAACATGTCTGAAAAAAATAAAACAGGGTCTGTAACCCAATTTTTCACAATTGTAATATCTTGGTCTTGGGGGTCTGAATGCAGAGATAAGTCAGCAAGCAAAGGAGAGTAGTACTGCTTGAATTGAATTATTCCTCAAATCTTCCTGAGTACCTTCACAAGGTGGACCATGTTTTTTCACAAAATCTCATCAAGATGACACAGATATATAGACTGCATTTGTTATAACATATATCATGGATAGAAGTAGGTTAAAAAAAATAAAAGAGATAACTGGGTGCACAAGATCCAGGATAAAAATAGTGCCCAATTCTAGTAAGTGCACTTGTGCCAGGACTGGAAAAAATGACAGTGTAATATCCTCAAGACACAGAAACATTCCTACAATGGGGCTAGGCCAGGCCCAGGGGAAGGCCCTCCCCATTGTAGAAGGAAGTAGTAGTCCACAAAACTCAAAAAAACTGACAGGCCAAAAAAGAGCAAAATAGAGCAATAAAGATGACGTAGTGGACTATTGAACATAATGAATAAATTATGTAGTGTTACTATTATGCAAGAAGCCCAGAATTTCCAGACAGAAGATATACAAAAAGATTGAGAGAAATTAAAGGAAAGAAAAATAATTCCACAAGGAAAACTGTCAGAAGCTTCAAATAAAAATGTGTGTTCATTAACACAACACATTTATGTAAAACATTATATAGACCAAGAAACCTTGGGCCGTTTGGAAAAAGGAAGTCACTCAGGAAGTGTGAAAATATAAAGAACAACATCTAGAGATTTTTGAAATGTATAAAAAAGAAATACAGAAATGGAAAAGAAAGAGTTATGTAATATGGTGCAATATTTATGCAAAAAAGAGGAAAGCTAAATTAGTTAACACAAAAAAGGCAGCGCCAAAGATATTCAAAGAGAAATACAGGCAAAAGCATCCAGATTTGGAAAAATTCACAGTAAAAAAATAAGATCACAAAGAGGGAACGTAGAACAGAAGATTAGTAAAGTGGACGTTAAAAAATACAGGATGAAGTTAGGGAATACTTGTGAAGTAAAAGATTTATTGCAGAAAGTCTAACATGTTACATCACAGCATGATGGAACAATGAGTCCCCAAAGTAAGGAGAGAAACAGGAGGAGCAGGAGACATCTGACAAAGAAATACAGACATGGGAAAGAAAAAGATTTAATATGGTGCAATATGTATGCAAAGGAGAAAGCAAAACTAAGACATACAAAAAGAGCAGCACCAAAGATATTTTAAGAGAAATACAGGCATCTGGACATGGAAAATTTTGCAATACAAAAAATAAGAAAACAAAGAGGAAAAATAGAAAAGAGGATTAGTAATGGAGAAGTTAAAATAAATAGAAACTGAGGTTATGGATTACCTGAGAACTGAAGGATTTAGTGTAGAAAATCTAACTCACATAACATCACAGCAGGACAGAGCAATTGATCCTCAAATTAAGGAGAAACCAGTGGAGCAGGAAACATCTGACCAGTTGCCATATGAAGATACTTTGGAGCCTTTCTTAGGAAACTAGTACAAACATTCAGTTGGAGTTGCACAACAAGAGAAGGAGCAGGAAACTGTGGCAAATCTGATGTAGTCAGTGTTGTAGAATGATAAGCTAGTGTCCTCAGTTTAGAAGAAAATGATCTAAGAGAAGAGTTATTTTATTTAATAGAAATGGACAGACAAATTAAGATCAATGAAAGAAACAGACTACAGAAAGTCAATAAACTGAAAAGTTAGAAGTTTGATAAAACAAATAAACCCTGAAATTAGGGCTGCCCATAGAGATTCATGTGATAGAACTAAATAGGATATATTACTGTGCAGCTGAATTAAAAACAGATGAAGTCTTACCACAAAAACACAGGGTAGTAAGGGAAAGGAAGGGGAGACATCAAATGCCATCATGGAAGTATTGAATAAAGACAACTGTAAAGCAATTAAGGCAAGAAGTGTCACTGTTAAAGGAGTATATATGAGGGAATAGATCAACAAAAATATTCAGAAAGATAGACATGATATAAGCAATGTACAGTATCAGGACAGATCAAGATATAGCTCACACTATTGCAAATAATAAACTAAAAATAGCACAGGCAGAAAAACGTAGAAGATATGTAGATAAATATAAAGGAAAAGCATAAAATAAGCAATTTACTGTTGACCCAAAAAATTTTATAGAGAATTGGAAAACAAAGCAAAATTAATTGAAATACGACCAAAAAATAATAAATAGGTATATTTTGGAGAAATATCTATGAAGATCCTGTGGAACGTAACAAAGAAGCTAAATGGATAGAAAAAGTAAGAGGAAGAATATGAAGTTCAAATACACAGGATATGAAATGGGATGAAGTAACGGCCAGAGAGACTAAAACAAAGTTAAGAAATGCTCCTAATTAGAAAACCACCAGGCCTAGTAAAGTAAGTACCTTCTGGCTAAAAGTATTAATATCTTTACATGAAGATTTAGCCATAAGTAAGAATTATTTGCATGGACACCCTAGAAAAATAATACTTATACTTAAGTGCAACCCTGAAAGCTATCCTAAAAACTGCATACCGATAACTTGTCTTCCAATGACATATAAACTATACACTGGAATTGATACCGACAGAGTTTATAGTCATTTAGAAGAAAACTCAATCATGGCAATAGAACAAAAGGGTAATAAAAGAAAGTTATATGAAACAAATAATTTTTTTGTTGTTAAATAAAGTCATAATGGAGAACTGTAAAAAGGGGAAGAATCTATTTATGGCGTGGATAGACTATAAAAAAGCATTTGACAGTATCCCACATTCATGGACAAAAGAGTGCTTAAGACTGTATAAGACACACCCTACACTGATTGATTACATTACAACAACCATGAAACAGTGGCAAAGTACTTTGCAGTTAAGCTATGATAAAGAATAAATTATTATTTCAGGGATAAAAATTCAAAGGGGGATATTCCAGGGTGACTCTCTGTCACCGCTGCTATTTTGTCTTGCCCTTAACCCGTTAACAATCTGACTTGCACAAAACAACAACGTGTAAAGACTTATCTTTTTTTGTAGTTGATTTAAAACTGTATGGTTCATCAGATAAGGAATTGAAATAACAACTGCAAGTGGTCAAAACGTTTTCAGATGATATAAGAATGTCATTTGGTCTTGATAAATGTGCAAAAGCAACCTTTAATGCAGGAGGCCTGCAGCACCAAGAAAACATCAGTTTGGGACAGGAGTGTGATATAAAAGAACTTTAATAAGGGGGAATTGAAGGATGAATGATAACATGTGAACAAATATGAATAAGACTTAGTAAGGAACCATATCTCTCAACCTCTTAGCACAAAAAATCTGGACAAAGTCTGACAGAATGGGTTGACAAAGGCCCACAAATAGAGACAGATTTAAATATTGTTCTTATAAACTAAACAAAAAGTTGCTAGAATAACAGGATTTGTCTTAACATGCATTTTTGTGAAGGGTATGAAGTCTGAAACACAAATGTACATCATTATTTAGTGACTTCAATCCTCAGATCATCTAAGTGATTTGCCAGAAAATCACAAATTTTTATGAGGAACAGATTGAGAGTCAAAAATCTGGACATTCTGTGAAAATCTGTACAGTTGAGAAGCATGTAAGGAACATTTTAGAATACTTAAATTAATACAGAAAACAGCACTGACATCTAGGAGCAAAGTCCAAGCTATAAAACAATTTGTTCTTCCGGTCTGAACTTACAGTTTTGGATTGAATGACTGTCCCCAAAAGGTGTTGGATAAGTTGCACAGGAAAACAAGAAAGATGCTTCATGCTCATCAAATGATTTAGAAAAATTCATACCAAGATTATATATTCCCCATGTTAAAGGAGGTATGGACCTCATCAAAATTGATTATGTGTAGATCTGCAGTCTTGGGACTGTACACATAACTGCTGACCTCACAAGACCCAAATGTAATGAAATTTTTGAAGCATGAAGAGAAAAATATCTAAGATGACTTCCCTGCTTAGTTTAGCAGAAGCATATTGGCATCAAGCAGGAATGGAAATCAAACCAGAAGTAGATAAACATGTGCCAAAAATCAAATGAAGGAAAGAATATAAGATGAAGGATCAAATCAGAAGGCAAGAAATGTGGAAAATGCATAAATGTAATTGCAAGTATAGAAAACTCTTGGAACAATTTCATGTTGATCAGGATCGAATGCAAGAATGTTTAAGGTCAGGTGAATTTAAATCAAGTGATGAAAGATTAATATTAGCGGCCCAAAATAGTGGACTATGTACAGTTGATTTACAAAGTCCATTGAACATGTGGGAGAAATGGACAGTTGTAAGTTTTGTAAAACAGAATTGAAAACAGTTGCACATCTTGTTGCTGGTTGTGATATACTAATGGCAGAAGGACTGTATACTGAAAGGCATAATAATGTGGCAAGTCTATTGCACTGGGAATTGTGCAAACATTATAATATTGAAGTAGCTGAAAAACACTAAAAACACGAGCCACAAAGCATCACAAAAAATGATGAAGTTTATATCACATGAGATCATCCATTACCAACAGTCCAAAGAATAGATGCGAGAAAACCAGATATAATAGTTCATGAAAAGAAGACAAAAGTAGCACTGATCATTGAAATTGCTATACCCATTGACTACAGTGTCTTATGTATAGAGAAACACAAAGTCATAAAATACCAGGATTTGCAGGCAGAAACAAGGCCAATGCGGAAGAAAGATACTCAGACAGTTCCAGTAGTATTAATAGCAACGGCTCTTATAAAAAAATAATTTACAGTCAAACTTAGATATGTTAATGACAGATGTAACTCCATACGAATTGCAGAAGGAGTCATTACTGGGCACATTGCAGGCGCTGCAAAGACACTTCTGGCTAACATCAAAGATTGAAACAATACTAATTTCATGAATTTTAATTATACTTTGACTTAGGAATGGGATCCATTCCTGCCATGTTATTAGAAATGCAAAAGACTTGAAGAAATTAAAAAAAAATTTGGGATAAACCCTTACGTCACTATATGGGTAGCCAATTGGCTCACCAACAGGGCACATATTGTCAAAGTTTGTGACTCCACCTCTACCAATAAAGCCATCACCAGTGGTGTACCACAAGGATCTGTGCTCAGTCCTGTACTGTTCTGAATCTATTTCTTGGAAGTTCAGGCTAAATTACATGGCCTTTGGCTTATCAAGTTCACTGATGACTGCAAATTGGGTGCAATCATTGAGTCCCTCAATGATGTTAACATACTAAAGGAAGGGCTAACACAGACTAATGACTGGTGCCAAAGCCACGGCCTAAAACTAAATGCAAAAAAAGTGCATTATAATTCCCTTTGGCAAAGTAGAGTTACCCGCTAACTACAGTACTGACAACACTCCCTAAGGTAAAACCCAGTGGTGTGAGACTTAGGAACACAAGTAGATAGCAATCTGAATGTCAACCATCAAGTTTCCACTGTAGTAACAAAAGTATTCTATGTTGCGCACCTCGTTAGTAAGGGCATCGCATCCAGGTCTAAGGATGTCATAGTGCCACTGTACTTGACCTTTATCAGACCACTAATAGAAGATAATGCTCCCTTTTGCATGTACCTCACCAGACACCTGCAGCAGCCGGAGAGACCACAGAGGCTCCTCACCAAAAAAATACAATGCCTCCAAACCATAATATACATGGATTGACTAAAAGCCCTGTCACTGTACTTTGTATCATATATGCTCCTGAGAGGAGACTTGTGCCTGGCCTGCAGGGCAGTCTCTGACCTGGCCTTGATGCATATGCTTCACATCCATAAATTTAATGGCACAAGCGTCACTCATTCTAGAGATCTTAACCTAGCCTGTGACATTAACAGAACATGCTGGAAAGACTAATATGCCTTCCAGAGACTGCCACTGCTCTGAAAAACACTTCCAATTCATGTGAAACAGAGCTCCTCACTGATAAATGGATAGGTGACTGCAAATTCACCCTGGGGGTGGCACCCATGTCCCTCGTGGACATGGGGAGTCAGTGTTTACCATAGATTAGCTCTGCAAAACATGTTCATTTAATAAGCTCAAATGAGGCAACTTGGAATTAATATGGCTAGGCATGTAGGGGCTCTTAGGGCTGCTAGCCTAGTAACCTCCTATGAACCTATGACTCTATCTTGTATGAAAGCATGGAGACTGCATCCCAAGGAAGTGAGGCCTGAAAATCCCACAACACTAGGAGGACAGCTGTCATCTCAAGAACACTGAGGCAAAATCATGCTTCTTGTGAAGTCCACATTGCCAGGGCTGTCCTGTTTGAATAATGCCCCACCGCCACGACCCCAGGATGGATGCTTTCATGGTCAATGTGGAATTTGTATGTGGCATGACAAATGGAGTTCCTGTATTTAGAATGTATGGGTCTGTTCACCACAGCAAGCTCTTGATACAGGCTTTGGACAACTTTACAGTATAGTTATAGTATGTGAAATCTGATCTTACTGATTCTAAAGGGTCCATTGTAAAAACTGCATATTTAGACTTGCATAAGGAACTATATGAATTGAGGATGAGATGAGTGCCAACATTTTAAGCACCGTAATGGCAGAGAATTCAGGGGGTTGTATCAGGCTTGAAAATTCACCAACAATGGAAGAAATCCTTTCTGGAGGCAGTCTGCGTTTTTGGTTTCACTGTATCCATTTGGCACCCTATAAAGACCAGTCTTTAAGCTAGTTCCAGTTTAAAAAAAGAGATATGGTTATGACATCACAGGAATTGTTTAGAGGGGCTGACAAAGGTTAAAAGCACTGCAGCATGAGGGGAATCTCATAGAACAAAAGGAAGCACAAGTGTAGAGTGGTAAAGAGAAAATAAGGGAGTATCTGGATAAGATGCATGAATTTAGAAAGACTGCTGTTAGGCAGCTGTTTTTAGATCATAACTAAAGAGCACAAAATCTTTTAGCATGACTTATACAACAGAAGTGGAAAGGGTTGTCACCAAACTTAGGCAGCCTGCTATAGATGAGGCTCAACAATTAACAGTTAAGGTAGGAGAAGATGAGATAAAAATGGTGATGCATAACCAGTATGCAGTAGAGTCTCCAGGAACAGATGATATTCCAGTGGAAAGCTGGAAGTAAGGATGGAAAAATTGATAAAGATCTGAAAAGTTTTGTTAAACAGTATTCTAAAAGTAGAAGAAGCACCAACATCTTGGAAGAAAGCTGTGGTGGCTGTAATACCTACAGCCAACAGAGGAACCAGTCAGGGTGTCCTTTGTTATTTGCTATATATTTAGAGTTACTGGCAAAGAAAATAAGAGACGCAGAAATTCAAGGATATAGCACAAAATCACCAGACTGATACAAAAACACACAAGGCTGAAGTCCAAGCACCTCTGGAACACTGTTCAAATGGTGAAATGAAAGGAACCACAAATTCAGAAATATAAAAACACCAAGTATTTAATGATTCCAGTAACAAAGAAACGGCTAGCTCTTTCGTTTGAACAAGTTTCAAAATTCATCAGACAAACTATTCTACATGCATTCACCTTAAATACCATAACATTTACTTCTATTTGTTAAAAACAGTATCAGTCATCATGATATACAGCTGAACATAAAACTGTTGCCTCATATAAACCAAAAACTGTCAACGCTACATTTAAAACAATTTAATACAACTAATATTCAAAAAGAGCATATATGTGTGTATATATATATATATATATATATATATATATATATATATATATCTATATATATATATATATATATATATATATATATAAAAATATGTGTATAAATATGTAAATTAATGTATAAAACTGTAAAATGTTGCCAGTTGTCAAACAACCTTATTTCTGTTGTTTTAAAACCTTTTTTCTTTCAAGTGCTTTTAGTTTCAATATGGCCGAGATAGAAGTGCGATCAGTGATGCCAGCCAACTGTCTGCTTGAAAGCGGATTTGCCATTTTAGCTCATTTATTTCTAACTGTAAACCCCAAGGCTTCTTTTCATCAATAGTGACGTGATCAATTACTACAAAGGAAAATTTATGGTTCACATTGTCAGAAATATGTTTGGCCAATGCATTAGTCAGATTGTTTTTCCTAACAGCATAGTCATGCTCATAGATTCTTTGACTTAGCTTACGCTCAGTTTTTCCTTTGTAGAAACCAGAGCATGAATTGCACATGGCCAAATAAACCACTGCTCTGGAATTACAAGAATATTTCCCTTTTATCTGATGTCTAATGTTTCTAATAGTTATATTATCAGTTACTTTTACCATATGACACCATGAACAAGCTCCGCATCGAAAAGTTCCTTGTTTATTTACATGAGAGGAAACTTGTCTGTTCTTGAACAAATCCTTAAAGTTATTACCTCTTCTATATACAATAGCTGGTTTAACCCCTAAGTGCTTCCTGATGTTAGCATCCTCTAACAGAATTGGCCAGTTTTTTTCAAAAATAGAAGTTAGAAACTTAGTGTCCTGGATAAAAATTATAGTTAAGGCTTTCTGAAAGTCTGGAGGTTGTTGTGTTGCATAGTTCTACCATGGTACTACATTGTGTGTTACTTGATGTTACCTGATACCCGGCATTGGCTGATGTAAGTGGAATGGTGCCTAAAATAGGTTGAAAATAACCATTTAGTCTCTTAGCAATGACTTCCATACTTAGTTCTTCCTCTAATTTTACCAGGTAACCTCTTTTCAGGAGCATACCACATAGAAACTGGCATTCTTTCAAAAACTCTTCATGTGTTGTAACCATGCAAGCAGCCCTGACCAAATGGCCTTTCTTAACAGACTTTTTTGATGAAATGGGTGTGAGCTTGTGTAATGAAGAAAAGTGTTAGAATATGTAGCTTTTCTATGAATTTTAGACACATATCTGCCACCTTTATCATCTTTCATCAAATTCACATCCAAATAATCTATGCTAACTGAATCATATTGCCATGTAAACTTTAAGAAGCTAATAGTTTCATTAATGTAAGACAAAAATTCACATATCTCAGCCTGCGTTCCTTTCCAAATAATGCAAATGTCATCTTGAAACCTTTGGTATAGTTTAATATAGTTATTAAACCTTGACTGGAAGATAAACTGTCTTTCCCAGTGTGCCAAACTAGGTTTGCACAGGCTCCACTACACTGTGAGCCCCTGGCTATTCCTTTCTCTTGCAGGTAATACTTATGGTTAAAAGAGACATAATTATTAGTTAATACCAGCTCTAACAATTCTAAAATAAGGGTGAATGTACTGTTGGCATTTTGTTTACCCATTCTATCCCCGTTTGTTGTGGGATGACTGTGTAAAGGCCAGTTACATCTATGGTGATGAAAATGTCACTGACGTAATAAGATGTTTTATCTGTTCTAGAAAGCTCCACGAGTCTTTACGTATATGAATTTCTTTCACTATTATTTTCTTTAATTCATGGTCCAAGAACTGAGCACATGAAGAAGTAATGGAACCTCTTCCATCAACTAGAGGTCTCATAGGGGGGTTTTGAATACTCTTATGTATTTTTGGAATCCCCAAAAATACTGGTATTTGTGGAGTAATGATACTCAGATAGTTATACAGATCGATGTCAACTCTTCTTTCTAAGAATATATCAGCTAACTGTGCGTGAATCTTTCTGTATGCCCCATTTAATTTTTTTAGAGACACTTCACTATATGTATCAGTTTCTAATAAAAGTTGTAATCAACAAACTGGGATAGAATGGGCAAACAAAATGCTTGTAGAATATAAGGTACCACACAGTACATTAACCCTTATTTTAGAATTGTTAGAGCTGGTATTAACTAATAATTATGTCTCTTTTAACCATAAGTATTACCTGCAAGAGAAAGGAATAGCCATGGGCTCACAGTGTGGTGGAGCTTATGCACACCTAGTTATGGCACACTGGGAAAGACAGTTTATCTTCCAGTCAAGGTTTAATAACTATATTAAACTATACCAAAGGTTTCAAGATGACATTTGTATTATTTGGAAAGGAACGCAGGCTGAGATATGTGAATTTTTGTCTTACATTAATGAAACTATTAGCTTCTTAAAGTTTACATGGCAATATGATTCAGTTAGCATAGATTATTTGGATGTGAATTTGATGAAAGATGATAAAGGTGGCAGATATGTGTCTAAAATTCATAGAAAAGCTACATATTCTAACACTTTTCTTCATTACACAAGCTCACACCCATTTCATCAAAAAAGTCTGTTAAGAAAGGCCATTTGGTCAGGGCTGCTCGCATGGTTACAGCACATGAAGAGTTTTTGAAAGAATGTCAGTTTCTATGTGGTATGTTCCTGAAAAGAGGTTATCTGGTAAAATTAGTGGAAGAACTAATTATGGAAGTCATTACTAAGAGACTAAATGGTTATTTTCAACCTATTTTAGGCACCATTCCACTTACATCAGCCAATGGCAGTTATCAGGGAACATTATGTACTACAGAATGTAGTACCGTGGTAGAACTATGCAATGACACTACACAACAACCTCCAGACTTTCAAAAAGCCTTAACTATAACTTTTAGCCAGGACGCTAAGTTTTTCACTTCTATTTTTGAAAAAAAATGGCCAATTCTGTTAGAGGACGCTAACATCAGTAAGCACTTAGAGGTTAAACCAGCTATTGTATATAGAATAAGTAATAACTTTAAGGATTTATTCAAGAACAGACAAGTTTCCTCTCATGTAAATAAACAAGGAACGTTTAGATGCGGAGCTTGTTCATGGTGTCATATGGTAAAAGTAACTGATAATATAACTATTAGAAACATTACACATCAGATAAAAGGGAAATATTCTTGCAATTCCAAAGCAGTGGTTTATTTGGACATGTGCGATTCCTGCTCTGGTTTCTACACAGGAAAAACTGAGCTTAAGCTAAGTCAAAGAATCTATGAGCATGACTACGCTGTTAGGAAAAACAATCTGAATAATGCATTGGCCAAACATATTTCTGACAATGTGAACCATAAATTTTCCTTTGTAGTAATTGATCAAGTCACTATTGATGAAAAGAAGCCTTGGGGTTTACAGTTAGAAATAAATGATCTAAAATGCCAAATCCACTTTCAGGCAGACAGCTGGCCTGGCATCAGTGATCTCACTTCTATCTTGGCCATATTGAAACTAAAAGCACTTGAAAGAAAAAAGGTTTTAAAACAACAGAAATAAGGTTGTTTGACAACTGGCAACATTTTAAAGATTTATACATTAGGTTACATATTTATACACATATTTAAATATATATACATATATACTCTTTTTGAATATTAGTTGTATTAAATTGTTTTTAATGTAGCGTTGACAGTTTTTGGTTTATATGAGGCAACAGTTTTATGTTCAGCTGTATATCATGATGACTGACACTGTTTTTAACAAATAGAAGTAAATGTTATGGTATTTAAGGTGAATGCATGTAGAATAGTTTGTCTGATGAAGTTTGAAACTTGTTCAAATGAAAGCGCTAACCGTTTCTTTGGTACTGGAATCATTAAATACTTGGTGTTTTTATATTTCTCAATTTGTGGTTCCTTTCATTTCACCATTTGAACAGTGTTCCAGAGTTGCTTGGACTTCATCCTTGTGTGTTTTTGCATCAGTTTTGTGATTTTGTGCTTTATCAGCTATGGCTTCAGGCTGTACACTGGAGACTGCTTCATTTTCTTCTTCACTTCCCATTCCATCTGGACAGAACAATGGGGAGAGTGAGGAGAGCAGTTTAGGGAAAATGACTGCTTTAAGTTTGCAACTTATGCATAAAGTTGATTCTTTACACAATCAGATCAACACTATTAAACCTCCAGATACCAATGAACATCTTAACCCACTAGAGGGTGATGTTGCCTCAACAAATGACTTGCTGTCAACACCTGAATGCTTAGTTGTAGAGAATCAGCTAGATCAACAGGATTTACCTCGGCCTGCATCACAAAATGCTCAACAAGGCTTAGTTCGTGGAAACTTGAGGTTGACAAGTGAAAATATTAGAAACAACATCAATGAGACGCCCCTTCCAACTAGAAGGGATATTCCACAGCTAAATGATTGGCTAGGGGCTGCATTTTCCTTTTCTTCAAACCAAACATAAGTCCGAGCATCTGTGGAATGTAAGATGACAGAATATGAATCCAAACTTTTAAAATGTGAAAAGTTACACTTGGAAAATGCATACCTCAGAGAATGCATTAAACTCAGGATTGTTCCTAAGGGCCTACGTCTATGGAAACTTCCATCAGAGATCATCAACAATTCACCCATGCACAATGAACTGTTAAATATGTTTGACAAGTTTGGGTTCGAATTTTTGGAAGTGTTAATAAAATATAATGATAAAGATATTGACATTTTAAGTGAAGAGTTATCAGCCCTGGACATTAGCATAAGAAACAATGTCTCTTTTGAACAGTTCAAATATGAATACCCGAGAATATATAACAGCATAGAGCAACACATAGAGACTTTAAAAATGGGGAAGAGCAGTAAATAAAAGAGAGACATTGACGAGTATGCTAACGGTTTGGCTTACCCTAAACCCCCTACCACACAACCCAAACGCAAGTTTTTCAATAACAAATTTCAAAATAATTCGGCTAATAACCACAATACCAATAGTGGAAAAGTGCCTAATGATGACACAGATGAAAATGAAGTTATGGGTAGCTATGAAGATGAATACCCTGTGCTGAGAAGATCCGAGAGAATCAGAAATAGAACTGACTCTCAGGCTAGACCTATGGTACAGGGGGGTATCAAGCAGTGGGTTTTCAAGGGGCCAAACCGAAGATCAGGAACTGGAGAACGTGAATTATGCTAACACTGATTGCTCCAATGACTTTTTCCATGATGCCCTATGCATGGGGGATATGTCTTTTGGGCTGTCTTTGTCTGTTGAAAATGTATTGAATGTATGTCCTATCATAGAAAATGATGAGAAAGACTTTAAGGTATATAATTATTCTAAAGTAAATATAGAAACTGATGTAGCTAATCTATTAGCAAAAGGGATGACTTTTGTACCTGATAGATAGTTTGATTTTATGAACACAATAATAGATTTAAAGTTATACCTCAGAAAGTAAAATTTTTCTCTCATAAACCATACCAAGGTATATGACACTCATCAAAATTTATGGAGTATTAGTTCTCTCATAAACCATACCAAGGTATATGACACTCATCAAAATTTATGGAGTATTAGTTCAACTTATAACCCACCCCTCCATCCGAAGTTAGTCATATATGAAAAATGATGTGAACTTGACTTAAAAAACTTACAAATGAATAA
This sequence comes from Protopterus annectens, assembly GCF_019279795.1. NCBI lineage: Eukaryota > Metazoa > Chordata > Ceratodontiformes > Protopteridae > Protopterus > Protopterus annectens. The sequence continues at coordinate 775,020,871 of NC_056741.1, read as the reverse complement.
GAACAAGTCCCAAAATTTTAATGTGACAGAGACTGAAATAGCAGCCATGGAGCACTTGCAAGGTAACAACATTAGAATAATGAAACCAGAAAAGGGGGGTGGGGTAGTTATTATGGATATAGACAGTTACAATGAAAGGTTACAACTTTTATTAGAAACTGATACATATAGTGAAGTGTCTCTAAAAGAATTAAATGGGGCATACAGAAAGATTCACGCACAGTTAGCTGATATATTCTTAGAAAGAAGAGTTGACATCGATCTGTATAACTATCTGAGTATCATTACTCCACTAATACCAGTATTTTTTGGGATTCCAAAAATACATAAGAGTATTCAAAATCCCCCTATGAGACCTCTAGTTGATGAAAGAGGTTCCATTACGTCTTCATGTGCTCAGTTCTTGGATTATGAGTTAAAGAAAATAATAGTGAAAGAAATTCATATACGTAAAGACTTGTGGAGCTTTCTAGAACAGATAGGTAAAGCATCTTATCACATCAGTGACATTTTCATCACCATAGATGTAACTGGCCTTTACACAGTCATCCCACAACAAACGGGGATAGAATGAGTAAACAAAATGCTTGTAGAATATAAGGTACCACACAGTACATTAACCCTTATTTTGGAATTGTTAGAGATGGTTTTAATGAATTATGTCTCTTTTAACCATAAGTATTACCTGCAAGAGAAAGGAATAGCCATGGGCTTACCATGTGTTGAAGCCTATGAAAACTTAGTTATGGCACACTGGGAAAGGCAGTTTGTCTTCCAGTCAAGGTTTAATAACTATATTAAACTATACCAAAGATTTCAAGATGACATTTGTATTATTTGGAAAGGAAGGCAGGCTGAATTATGTGAATTTTTGTCTTACATTAATGAAACTATTAGCTTCTTAAAGTTTACATGGCAATATGATTCAGTTAGCATAGATTATTTGAATGTGAATTAGATGAAAGATGATGAAGGTGGTAGATATGTGCCTAAAATTCATAGCAATGCTACATATTCTAACACTTTTCTTCATTACACAAGCTCACACCCATTTCATCAAAAAATTCTGTTAAGAAAGGCCATTTGGTCAGGGCTGCTCGCATGGTTACAACACATGAAGAGTTTTTGAAAGAATGTCAGTTTCTATGTGGTATGTTCCTGAAAAGAGGTTACCTGGTAAAATTAGAGGAAGAACTAAGTATGGAAGTCATTGCTAAGAAACTAAATGGTTATTTTCAACCTATTTTAGGCACCATTCCACTTACATCAGCCAATGCCGGGTATCAGGGAACATTAAGCAACACAGAATGTATTACCGTGGTAGAACTATGAAATGACACTACACAACAACCTCCAGATTTTCAAAAAGCCTTAACTATAACTTTTAGCCAGGACGCTAAGTTTTTAACTTCTATTTTTGAAAAAAACTGGCCAATTCTGTTAGAGGATGCTAACATCAGGAAGCACTTGGGGGTTAAACCAGCTATTGCACATAGAAGAGGTAATAACTTTAAGAATTTATTCAAGAACAGACAAGTTTCCTCTCATGTAAATAAACAAGGAATGTTTAGATGCGGAGCTTGTTCATGGTGTCATATGGTAAAAGTAATTGATAATATAACTATTAGAAACGTTAGGCATTAGATAAAAGGGAAATATTCTTTCAATTCCAGAGCAGTGGTTTATTTGGCCATGTGTGATTCATACTCTGGTTTCTACATGGGAAAAACTGAGCGTAAGCTAAGTCAAAGAATCTATGAGCATGACTAAGCTGTTAGGAAAAACAATCTGAATAATGTATTGGCCAAACATATTTCTGACAATGTGAACCATAAATTTTCCTTTGTAGTAATTGATCAAGTCACTATTGATGAAAAGAAGCCTTGGGGTTTACAGTTAGAAATAAATGAGCTAAAACGGCAAATCCGCTTTCAAGAAGACAGTTGGCCTGGCATCAGTGATCGCACTTCTATCTCGGCCATATTGAAACTAAAAAGCACTTGAAAGAAAAAAGGTTTTAAAACAACAGAAATAAGGTTGTTTAACAACTGGCAACATTTTACAGTTTTATACATTAATTTACATATTTATACACATATTTATATATATATATATATATATATATATATATATATATATATATATATATATACATATATGCTCTTTTTGAATATTAGTTGTATTAAATTGTTTTTAATGTAGCGTTGACAGTTTTTGGTTTATATGAGGCAACAGTTTTATGTTCAGCTGCATATCATGATGACTGACACTGTTTTTAACCAATAGAAGTAAATGTTATGGTATTTAAGGTGAATGCATGTAGAGTAGTTTGTCTGATGAAGTTTGAAACTTGTTCAAACGAAAGTGCTAACCGTTTCTTTGTTACTGGAATCATTAAATACTTGGTGTTTTTATACTTCTCAGTTTGTGGTTCCTTTCATTTCACCATTTGAACAGTGTTCCAGAGGTGCTTGAAATTCGAGGATATAATTGGTATAGTAATCAAGAAAAGTTATTATTATTTTGTACCTCATAAATCCAGAAAATGACATCTTACGGTTGTGCAACATTTTGAGACAGTTTCAAGTCTTTTGCGGATATAAAATTAATGGAGGTAAAACAAAGGCTATATCCATAAATTATGTACCTGCACAAGAATTGGTTCAGAAATATCCATATTCGTGGAGACACAGTAAGATGAAGTATTTAGAAGCATGGATTAAAAAGGCTTTTGTTTTGGCAGCTAAGGATATATGGGAAGAGATTAAACAAAGGATAATACAAAAACAGAGAAACTGGGAGCTCTTGTTTATGGATATGGGTAGTAAGATACAAGCAGTGAAAATGGTTTTAGTCCCTTAAATTTTGTATACAGGTAAGGTATACTTTTATCAACCAGAGGAGATGTTGTGGACAATAATTCATAAATAGTTGAAGGAGCGTATGTGGGAGAGGAAGAGGGCAAGGGTTAAGTGGGTTAAGTTAATCCTTCCAATAGAACAAGGTGGTTTAAGATTACCTAATTTGAAGGGACATTTAGAGCTACACAATTAAGGATCACATGCATAACATGAGCAGAATGTTATATTCTAAAGCAGAAGGGGATGATGATGAAGCAGGGCAGAAAATTCAAGAAATAAGGACAGAGTGGGATTTTGCATGAAGTAGCAGAAAGTATTCTCAAAACAAATGAGAATGGAGAAAGGAGATTTTGCTGATAGGGGTGACTACAAGTGGGGATATTTTAAAAAATGGCAAAGGAACCAAGATATTAAGAGCAAGTAATTAGACATGGAAAGGAAGCAGAATGGGATGAGACCAAGAAGACATTCTGACTGCAGGTTAGAGACTGCCTTCCCTACCAGGGCTTGATATCAGAGTATAGGCAAACAGAAAACAATAGGGGAATTCTAAGTGAAATACCTGCTCTGGTAGAGTTTTTAGTTGAATTTATCGCAGCAGCCACAATTAAAAAGGGGTAATTAGTTGGGGTATAAAATATTGCTCAATAACAATAAGAATCAGTCAAAGGATGTTAGAAAAGATTGGGAAGAGAGACTGGATAAGCAATTCACAAGGGAACAAGTGGAGTACCTATGTATGGCTTCCAAGTACACAACAATGTCTAGAAGGTTTAGGATTTTTGCTTGGAAGTGTTTGCACAGGTAATTTTATACTCCAAGCAGACTCTAAAGAATTTTTTTCTTAGGTAGATGGCAAATGATGGAGGTGTGATAGGGAAGAAAGAGGTAACTGGGAACTCATGTTTTGGGAGTGTAATGAGTTGGCAAATTTAAAAAATCCCCTATAGAATACTCTCTCAAAAATACTGGGTTAAACAAATGTGTGTAATTATTGAAATGATTCTTTTGAGCTGAGCTACAAGATTTGAATTGCCTAGATAGTAAGGCCTTGTTAAGTTTAATTCTGGCGGCTGCAAAAAGAGCAATTACAAGAAAATGGAAAGCAAAGTCTAAACTAAATGTATAAGTACTGAATGTTGTAACAGAGATAGAAGAACTGGAATTGAGATATTTTGAAAAAGGAATGAGCAAATGTAAAATAAATAAATTGAAATTGCTGGAACAATACATGCAGAATAATGTTTTGAAGGAGGAGTAAAGTTTAAGGAAAGGCAGGAACTGAGCAATTTATGCAGTGTTGGATTGATGATAGTTACACCAAAGAACATATGTGATGTATAATGCATGTAACTGAAAACATGTTAATATTGGTTGTTTTCTTTTAAGTTAATGTATATTTGCCCATGTCTTAAGTGATAATTCAATAAAGGTGTTAAAATGGTTCTGGTTGTGATTTGACCACAATGACTATGATCTCCAAGGACAGACAGATATGGAGCAAATACTGCTTTGCTAGTGGGCTACTAAGAGCCAGTCATCTAGATACAAAAAAAATCTGTACTCCAAAGAGTTACTTGTGAGCTGTGACTGGTGCCCTGCATTTAATTAACACCAAGGGGACTATGGTGAGTCCAAATGGTAGGGCCTAGAACTGATAATGACTGTTTCCCACATGGAAGTTGAAGAATCTCCTTGATGCCTTTACTCTTCTTATGTACAGACAGGTATCTTGAAGATCTAGAAAGCACATCCAATCACCTGCCTGAAGACATGGCAAGATGGGCTGCACCAAAACCATCAGGAAGGACTCGTTCACAAACGGGTTCAATCAACTTAGATGTATTGGAATCAGATCCTTTGTCTTTCTGGGTGTCAAGAAGAATACAGAATAAAATCCAGAGTCTCTCTGGTCTGATGGGCCCTCATGGATGGCCCTTTTTTGTAACAGGTTGTTGAACTCCCTTAAGACCAGTTTCTTTTGACACCGTGAAGCTGATGACAGATGAGATGGCATTTTTGTGGGCACATTCAAAAAGGGAATAAAGTAGCCTCTAAATAAAATTTCCCTGATTCACCTGTCCAATATGATGATCCACCACACTGGAAGGTGTAAGGAAATATGACCCCAACTGCCTCCAGAGAAGAGTAGTTGGGCAACCCCTCAGGATTCATATAGGAGAAAACCTTGAAAGGGCCTTCTAGAACACTGATGGTTGGAGAAGAAGTCCCCCCTCTGCCACCAGAACTTCTTTCCTGTTGCTGACATTTCTGCGAATGCTAAGACTTATGACACCATAAGATCTTAGCTCATTGTTGATTTCTTTGAAAGGTTCTTTTTGGAGCTGCAAACTTTATCACAACAGCTGTGAGCATTTTGCCAGCTGTTCACACTGCAGCAGCTTCTCCTTAACTTTCTGCACTAAAAAGGCTGTGCCATCAAAAGGGGCATTGGTGAATGCTGCCTAAATGTGGTCCACAACATCTGTAAGGCATAACCCAGGCTAGCATCTCATAGGTAGTCCTGACCTGACCACTTTACCTGCCTCATCCATAGTGTTATGAAATAGCAACATGGTCAGCTAGGAGATGGAACTCTTTGAGATGTTCCCTATAATTGAGTCAATTCTCCAAAGAACCTTGGGTGTCAGTTCTGTTCCTGCTAAGTTTGTCTGCTACAAGATTTTGCTTTGATGAAATGTATGAAGCCTACAGAGTCAGAGCTGAGTTGCTACCACCCTGGCATTCAAAGCAAGTCTGCAAAGGGATCTGGTACCCCTTGTTTATGTATCACATTACTGTGGTGTTGTCTGCAATAACTTGCAGATGTGTTGGAAACTAGAGATGATTTAAGGCCTGTAAAATACTGATAACTATCAACATGTCTTTAATATTTATGTGCTTTGGTTGGTAATTGAAATTCCACAGAACTTGCACTTTCACCTCTTTTGAAAATGCTTCCCACACAATGCATGAAGCATCTATTCAAACAGTTTGCTAGGAAGACTGAAGAGAGGAGAGTTTTTGATTGAGAGATAACTGGCCCACCCACCAATGTAATTCCCTGTTGACAAACCCCAGAACTGGAATCTTTAAAGATAAGGGATGATGATGATGTTAAATCTTGACTGATCTGAAGTGCCACTCAATTCTTCTTTTATGAAGTCTGGCTAAGGGAATTATGAGAATCACAGAAGCAATGAAACCCAGACTCCTGAGAAAGTACCTGGCAGAAGCCTAAGACTGGTTGGAAAAATCCAGGAAGACATCTTTGTGTCATTCTATTTTATCCAGAGGAAGAAATGCTCTTCCTATGGACAAATCTAAATTACATCATAGAAAAAATAGGGAGGAAAGATAATTTCTTCAAGTTCAGTTGAAACCCCAGAGTGAGTGGGAGCTCAGGGATTGCTGACAACTGAAAAAGTGCCTGCAAGTATCAGATAATCGTACAAATATGGAAATATATAAATTCCTTGCAACCTGCAGTGAGCAATCACTAGATCCAGGTACCTTTTAAATATCCTTGTCTCAGTGGACAAACTAAAGGGTGAAGACAGAGAACTGATAGCATGAGACTGACACAGAAAATCTTAAAAAATGTCTGAATTCCTTGAAAAAGTTGAATGTGATGAAAAGTATCTTTTAAGTCCAATGTTACCAAGAAGCTGCAGGCGAATATGAGAGGTAGCAGGATTTGAAGTGTTAACATTCTGAATTTCAGAATCTTGAGAAAAAGGTTGAGAAAGGAGTGGTTTAGGACTGGTCTACAAGTTCTCTGTTTCTTTGGTACCAGAAAAATCTTTGAATAAAAACCTCTGCCCATCTGAGGACATAAGTTGTATCACCCCTGAATCAACATCTGCTCTAAAACAGAAAGACACAGGTTTACAGGATGAGGAGAAATTCCATGGGGGTAAGGAATTCCCATTGCTATTTGCACGTCTGTTGCATAAGTCTCAGAATTCACTTGTCTGAGATAATCTGATGCCACTGTGAAAGATGGAGGCCTAGACCACGGGATAAATTTGAAGGACTACCAAGGTGGGAAGGGGGGAGGACAGAAGAGGAATATAGTCATGCTGATGTTTTGGACTGTCCTTAATACTGAGAGGCTTTCCTTGTTTTCTTTGAGCATCCTTGCCACTGCACTTTGAAATTTTGCTTGCCATTACTTTGCTGATTTCCATGTTTCCTGGAAAAGGATCCTGAAAAGGAAAGAAAGTTTTCACTAAACTTTGAAAAGAAGGGTTGAAAAATCTAAGAGAACCCTTGAATCATGTTTTTCCACTCATCACATTTTTAAGGATCTCAGCAGCAGAGGGCCTGAATAACTCATCTTTGTCTAAGAAAAAAATGAAAATTTCAGCTTTAACATTTTCTGGTAGGTTAAGCAAATCTTCTCATAGTTTAACCAGTAGCAGTAGCTCTGGAAACAGTATCAGAAGAATTGTAAAAAGAATTTACACAGAATTTGGTTACCTGATAAGCATGACACAATTAAGGAATGTAAAAAAGAGTTTTAATCTCAGAAGTAGGAAGTTTAATAGTTAATGTTATCATGTTCTCAAAAAAAGCCAGCAAATATTTTAACATGTGAGCCTGGTAGTTTAAAAATTCTGAAAATTAATGAAGCAGAAGAATAAATTGTCTTCCCATATCTGTCAAAGGCTTTCTCATCCTAGTCAGAGGGAATGGGATTCACATACTCAACATGTTTAGAAGTAGAAAACATAGATAAAGATTTCACTGTAGGGTCTGGCTTGTGGTTAGAAAAACAAGAATGTGTGAGTATACAATCTCTCAGACTTTTGGGTGACGGGATTGACTGTAGGGTGTAATGTAAGAAAGCATTCTCAAATGCAGGCAATATGAGAGAAAAAGCTGCAGGTTGAGGAAACTCCAGCTGTAACAAATCATAATTTTCTTAGGGAAATAGTGTTTCATTCTGTTCCCACTGAAATAAATATCTTATTTTGTTAGTGTCAGTGAAAGATAATTCTTCTAGAGGAAAATATGAAGAAAAACATTCCTCAGAATCATATTCTTTAGCTTTAAAAAAAGGAGGCGGTGCCTAATGGCAGCAGCTGCTTCAGATCTCATCAGGAAAATACTTCTTTTGTCTTCTTTTTTACCAGAAACTTCAAGAAAAGCAGTTAAAGAGGAAGGAAACATTGTAAGATTAAGTTACAGTGCTGAGAATATGTTAAAAATTGGATCTGCATTCTCATTATGCAGTGGGTTTGATCAGCTTCTTAGAGTGAGGCCTGTAAGCTCAAACATACTATAAGAACTACTACAGCTAAGGATTTTGCTGGAACATGGAGATGAATCCAGTCTTCAAACAGATCACACATTCATGGCAACTGATAGTCACAAAAAAAAGGAAAAGATATACCAGATTGAGGAAAAGAGGCACCAGAGCAGGAATTTCAGTCAGATTGAAGGTAAACACTCACAGGCTTGCACTGCCCTCCATACTACTAGCAGGAACTTATCACAAAACAAGGTGAGAAACATCAATTTATTTGTTTTTACTGAAACATGGTTAAACCAAAGTATCAGTGATAGCACAGTAAATGTAGAGGGCATGACTTTATTCAGAGCAGACAGAATTCAGTCACTATGTGGCAAGTCCAGAGGAGGGGGAGTGTGTATATAAATTAATAACAATGGGTGCAGCAGCTGCGTAGTGACCACCACCTTCTGCTCAGAAAACATTGGAATTCTATCACTAAAATAAAGGCCCTTCTCCCTGCCAAGAGAGTTCAATGGAATATGCATCACAGTAGTCTACATCCCACCTGATGCAAATATCAGTGATTCTCTGTCCACCTTATTTCAGTCTATAAGTGACCCACAAAACAGAAATCCAGAGCATGCAATAGTAATTGCAGGAGACTTCAATCAGGCTAACCTAAAGACTGTTTTACCCCACTTCCACCAGCATGTAAACCTTGCCATGGGGGGGGGGGGGTAAATGTACTGGATAAGGTCTACACTAACATCAAAGGTGCATATAAAGCAAAACCTTATCCACATCTAAGGAGCTCTGACCACCTACCCATCATGCTGGTTCCAGCTTATAAATCCATACTGAAAACCAGTACTGCGACTAGAAAACAAATAAGGATCTGGCCTGAAAGAGCAATCTCAGCTGTACAAGACTGCTTCATCTGTACAGACTGTTCAGTGTTTAGAGAGGCTGCTGTGACAAAAAAAAAACATGTTGACTTGGACACATACACTGAGTCAGTCACAACTTACATTTCTAAGTGTGTGGAGGATGTAACAATCACCATACGGGCAAATCAAAAACCTTGGCTAACTAGTGAGGTATACGAGCTCTTGAAAGTAAGAAATGCAGCTTTCAAATCTCAAGATATGGAAGCTTTAAGTGTGACCAGAGCCAAACTGAACAAAGGTATCAAAGAGGCAAAAAAATCCTAAGGCAGAAAAATCCAGAGTCACTTCAGGGACCAGAAGGATACGAGGCAGCTATGGAAAGGAATTCAAACCATCACCGACTACAAGCCTACATCAGTTTCATGTGATAAAAGCATTGAGTTTCTGAACCAACTGAACAAATTCTTCAGTAGGTTTGATGCTGACAACAAAACAGCAGCATGCAGAATCCCTGAAGACAAGGATGCAGCGGTGCTGAGCTTCAGTACAATCAATATCACTAGAACACTAAAACATGTCAACCTGAGGAAAGCAGCTGGCCCTGACAACATCATGGGCAGGGTACTAAGAGAATGTGTGACAGAACTGGCTCCAGTACTCACTGACATCTTCAACACTTCACTCCATCTAGCCAGTGTTCCAAAATACTTCAAGGAGATGACTATCATTCCTCTACCAAGAAACCACAGCTAACAACTCTGAATGACTACCGACCAGTTGCTTTAACCTTGATGGTAATGAAGTTCCTGGAGAGGCTGGTCAGATATCATATAGCCTCAATCTTACCTGTGTAACTGTATGCACTGCAATTCGCATACAGGACAAACCACAGTACAGGGGATGCCATCTCACTAGCTCTCCATGAAACACTAACTCACTTAGAAGGCAAAAGCTGCTATGCAAGACTGCTATTCATCGATTTCAGTTCTGCCTTCAACACTGTCATCCTTCAGAATCTGATATCGAAGCTACTTCAACTGGGCATAGGCTCTCATTTATGCAATTGGATTCTGAGCTTCCTTACTGAAAGGTCTCAAAAGGCTCGTGTGGGAGACAACAACTCCGGAAGTATCATCCTGAGCACAGAAGTACCACAGGGATGTGTTTTAAGCCCTCTCCTTCTCACTCTGCTGACACATGACTACACGGCCACACATGAGATGAATAGGATCATCAAATTCATGGATGACACCACTGTTATAGGCCTAGTCAAAGACAGAGAGGAGGAGGCCTACAGGAACGAGACTGATCAACTCCTGGTCTGATGTGACAGCAACAATCTAGCACTGAATGTCAGCAAGACAAAGGAGTTGATTGTTGATTTCAGAAGATCTCAAGTACCACACAAGCCTCTAGTGATGAAAGGGATGGCAGTGGAAAGGGTCAAGAGTACAAAGTTCTTGGGTCTTCATCTCACAGAAAATTTATCCTGGTCAGTCCGTGTATCCAGCACAGTCAAAAGAGCTCAACAAAGCTTGCACTTTCTAAGGAAACTTAGGAAGGAAAAATTACCAAGCCCCATACTTCAGACCTTTTATAGGGGCACCATTGAAATTGTCCTGACCAACAGCATTGCAGTCTGGTTTGGGAGCTGTAATAATCAGGATCGGAAGATTCTCAAGAGAGTTGTAAGGTCAGCAGAAAGAATCATTGGCACCTCCCTTACTCCTCTGGAAGATCTACACAAATGTCAGTGCATAGACAGGGCAAAAAAAATTTTCCAGTGATCCAACACATCCTGCCAATGGTCTGTACACTCACCAATCCTCTGGCAGGAGATACAGAAGCCTGCATTGTAAGACCACCAGACTAAAAAACTGTTTATTTCCCCTCTCTGTTAGACTGTTGAACTCTTTGGAAAAATGAACCATGGCATCTGTTACATAACTAGCCTATCAAGGGGCTTATTTTATGTATGTGCAATAACTAAGTGCACTGCTAAGGTGGCTCACCTACACACTGAGGGACTGTAAAGTGCAATATACAAACTGTGCATAAATTCAGTCTAATCTTCCTTGTCTCCTGTTCTGGGATGGGTGTGGGTCACTGCTGTATTACTTTACTTACAAATTGTTACTTATTAAATTTCTACTGTGATATTTTATTAATTTTTCTCTATCTATATGTGCAACTGTTTCCTGCATTGAGAATGAAGCATTGTAATTTTGTTCAGCTACACTGCTGTGTAGTTCTGAATGACTATAAAGTTTCCTTTGACATGACTTTGACTTAACTTGACCTGACTTAAAGAGAAGTAATTGAATAATCACACTCTCTCCCACCTCCCCTCCCTGCTCATCTGAAAGGAATTCATTTTTAGACTGTAAGAAAATACTTTTTTTTTTCTTTTTCTATCAGAATGTAGTGTGGAACGGGAGGGTGGCCTAATGGTTAAAGTGTTTGCCTTACAAACACAAGGTGCAGGGTTTGAGTCTCACAAGGGATAAGTGGCTAGGCTTAAAATGGCTCGCAAGGGCAGTTAGCTTAGTACTAACCTATGAACCTTACATATAAAAAAGAGTGCATGTTTGATATTGGTGTAATAACCTAATTAATATGTTTTGACTGAAAGAACTCCAGCTCTATTCAGTCGCTTACCTCTTGCTCAGAGGTGACCTTTGCCTAACATACAAGGCCATGTCAAACCCAGATTTGATGAATATGCTTCACCTCAAAAAATCTAGATCCGTCAGAGCCACAAGGGCGGGAGACTTAAACCTCGACACGGCTATTAATAGGACGTGCTGGAGGGATAGATTCATCACCCAAAGACTCCCTATGCTGTGGAATAAAATCCCGGTATATGTGAGGCAGAGCACCTCGCTGGCCTTGTTCAAGAGAAATCTTGACCAATGGATGGGAGATCGCAGATATACCCCAGGGATTACCTCAGTGTCACTGCTCGACAGAGGCACAGCAAAATAATGGGTATAGTTCCCCATACTAAAGGGGTGGCGTAAGCCACAAAACTATGGGCTAGGCTTGTAAATGCCCTCGGGCAGATAGCCTAGTATGAACCTATGAACCTATGAACCTATGGAACTAGGATTTAAAAGCGAGAGTAATCCCTTAGCAAATCCCAGAAAATCTTCCCTGTCTACAGTTAAAGAAAAAGAAGAAGAAACAGTTTAAGTTTCTGCTTATTCTTTGTGGAAAACTTCCAGGAAAAGGACTAAACCAATACAGGAGCACTAGCCTAGAAATCAGGAACCGTATCCCTGCTAACTGGTAAACCTTTACCCACTCCTTTCCCCAAGATCAAGAGTGGTTCTCCCTTGCCTGGTAATGTCAATCCTACAGCTGCAGAGGGTATACCATTCTCACAGTTCTTAGTGTTTTCCCAAGGAGCTACACCAGAGGGACCTAGATAGTCGAAGGAACCAGTATTAGCCACAAAAGAGTCACCCATCAGCAGCTAACGCAGTGATGGAGCCAGCTGGACACTCAAAATTCCCCTAACAACTTTCTTCTTCTTGTGGATGGGGAAAGCGAGAACTGTAGAGACCAACAGTTGTTCCATGTTCAAGCTCGGAAGGAGGCCTCACAAGCAGGAAGTAGAGGCTGAGTGAGTCGATGAATGTTCTGAAAAGAAAAATGTAGGTTCTGAGGTAAAATTTTCCATGAGAGTCACAAAAAGCATCTAGTCTTGCCCCACAAACACTAACCCAGCATAAACATATGGAAAATAACATTCAAAATTGATTTCTGTACAGTATGTCTACACAAGCACTGTATATGAATAAAATCTCTTCAAAAAGATGACAGTCCTGGAAAAAGTAGTTTTGTAGCATAAAAATAAAAGTTTGACAGAAAAAAACTCATATTTTTTCTTAAAGAAAAGTGATAAAATGGAAGGCTTTTCCCCTGATAGGGTCTTACCTGCCCAGTCTTGAAAGCATCGCTAGCTGACCAAAAGTTCCATGAAGCCCACAGAGATGAACCACTTCAGCAGAAAGAAAATTCTAAAGTTTTTGACACCCAGTCTGCCTCTTACTTGACTCTGTTTGAACCAATGGCAGCTTGAGTACATGGAAGGTGCCCTAAAGCTTTGAAAGTTAGCTGGTAATCATATCATAGGCAGGGGTATAACCCATATAGCATAAACTACTACATTAGTGATCTAAATGTTGAACATCTGCCTGTCTTCCTACTTACTACCAAGTCATTTGTTCCAGACTACAGCTGGGGATGGGAAGATGATCTGGTAGGGTGGCAGTAGTAAAAAGTCTGGGAGAAGGGCCATCAGTCCTAATCACTTTAAGACAAATTAGTATGTCTAACACCAGGAGATCCAACTACTCTTTCATTTTCTTTTCTTTATGTTTTTCTAGCCAACCAGCCTTAGAGGAGGTCTCCTTTGGTGGGGAGGCATCTGCATTAACTACCTCAGCCCAAAGTAGCCTTTTTAGAATTAGTTTGCTTCTCCTATTCAAAAGGATATGAGCACTGAATTTTTACAGATTGTACAGCCATCTATGTAAGTTACCCCCAGTCATACAACACACAGGTCATAACCCAGTCATACAACATGCAGGTCATAAGATCCCCTTGTAGGAGACTTGTGCCCACATTTATTTATACTTTTTGAATCCGTGCTTCAGTTCCTTCACCATCATTACAATAAGCTTTTACAATTACAATAAAAAAAAATCAACAGTAACAGGTTGAACCTGACTGAAGTAAGAAGATTTTTTAAACAACAATCTAGCTAGATGGAATGGAGAATCCTCACTGAACAGGCAGTCACTATACTGACTGAAAATGAAAATGCAATTTAAGACAGATTAAGACTGACTAGAAGTCAGGAGGGTATAAAGTAGAATCGATATGGTAGAGACTGGATTGGAAATTAGGAATGCACTAAAAGGCTTAGAGATTATTGCAATTATGTAAAATTATGATTGTAGGAACCCACCCCAAACAAAATCACTTATTTGGAGAAAGAAATTAAGAAACTGACCTGTAAGGCTTGAGCTGTTTGAAGATGTCATTGTAGTTTCAATGCCAGCAATGAAATCTAGAGATGTCCCTAAGCTGCAAGGGGTTATGGATTATGGAAGGAGCTTGAGTTTATAGGGAGTTCATTGTTGGGCCTGTCAAATAGAGTAGTCAAATATTTTCCAGTGTCCAGACAGGACCTTATAAATCAATCTGTATTTACTTACACACTTAATCCAAATATATCCCATAAGTATTTAAATTATACCTAGAATATGTCAGAAGAGTGAATGGAGACTTGTATATTATTAAATAAATTCAGTGCCTTAAATGTAGATTCATATACTATATTACATTCTGCACCTGTTCCTAGCTTAAATGTCATACTCATGCCATTAATCATCAGATTTTCTGACCACCAGTCATCCTTGCTAATGCTTACTGTTTGTACTGCATTTGTAGCATGCATCTTCACAGTATACAGATATAACATTTCCGCGTTATTTTGTTTCTTTGCTTCTAATTCATGCAAATCTTGCAGTAAAATGTTTTTAGTTTTATACATCTCTGGAAAACGATTGTGAAATCTATACACTCTACAAACCCATGTTGCTGCTTTGTGGTGTGCTTTCTTGTGTCTGCAGCCAAAATGGTTACAGTGAGTGAGGACATACTGCAATACAAATCAAGGAAATGGGCAGGCAGGTTCAAAGGAGATGGCAGATAAAAGAGAAGGTTTAAACTGAAGGCTAAATTGAATGGCAGGACAGTTGCTTTAAGATAATCTCAGTAAAAGGAACAATTAGTGTGGGGCCAGTTAATGAAAATATTTCGCAGGTGGTATACTATTCCAGTTCAAATACAAAAAGTGGAACTTGACAAAGCAGCGGTGATTTATGGGCTTCTAAAGTAGGAAGAAGTGGTTTATATATTTCTGAATTATGATTAAGTTTCTAGAGAAGGAAGAAGTTGGTTTATATATTTCTGAATTACAATTAAGCTAGGCAGCAATATGGTAATTCTAACCGAGGTATAGATAATAATGTACACACAATTATACAATGACAGGTCACTGACATTCAAAAATGTGCACTCTGATTGGTCAGCCCAACAAATGTGCCCATTTTAAATCAAGCATATACCAACAGAAAAATATCCGGTCACCTGGACTTTCTTCTATTAACAGATGCTATGGCTTTCCAGTTTTCTTGAGCTAAGAGGTCAAGAGGTACATACTGAGGGCAGAGAAAATACAAGGAAAATCAGATATATTATGCAAAACTAAAGAAACATACCTGATTGTCCTTGTATTTCTGCTCTGTCTCTCTCATACCTTTGAACTGTCCAGATTTCAAACTTTATTTAAAAAAAAAACAAAAAAAAAAAATGGAGATCTTCCTTTCACTGTTGCTTCCTTTCCAGAGCAATGATGTACTGCATACGCATGGGAATATAAGTCCGATATACAGGCCCAGTACAGCAAGAAAGCAGCAAGATACAGAAAGAAAGAGGAAGAACAGTGCCATTATGCAAAGACATTATTTAAGAAAAGTAGGTGATTTGTTTCTTAAATAATGTCATTGTATAATAGCAATAAACAACTTCTGGGTATGATATATTGAAAATATGCCCATGGTTGCCTTTGTTTAATCACTCAGGTTTCACCCTCATGATTGAACCACATAATCAGTGGGCAAATTTTCAATATACTGTACCCAGTTATTGGTATAAGAATATGCATGGAATGAAACGTTGCCTTGTTTAAAGTAGGAAGTAATCAAAATACATGGACCCCAAAGATTAGAAAAAATGTTGAGATTCTAGTAGGATAGTTAAAAGAGGAGATAGGAAAGGGAAATAAATGTTTAAAAATGCACACAAAACATAACATATCAGAATTTAAGGGCTTTTACAAGACTGAAAAATCAGGAATGGAAGAACAGGAAAGGAAAAGGCTAGAATGACAGGAAAACATTTAAATTTAGAAGACAATGCCAAATAGTATAATGTCAAATGTCTGGAAGTGGTGAGAGATAAGTGGATTCTGTAAAGATTAACTTTAATGCATCCAAAGAAACAACGTAGTTAAATGAATGAAGTATAAATAACGCTTAGGGGTTAAAAGAAGTATTACGTTTTGTTACATATTTCATACCTGCTCCTTTATTTCCAAAATGTGACGCATGTGGTCTACTGTGCATTTATGTATAATCAAAATTATTTGCACATTTGATAAAATGATATATATATATATATATATATATATATATATATATATATCTATATATATATATATATATATATATATATATATATATATATATATATCTATATGTATCTAAAATTAACCGCACTCAAAAAAAATTGAACGAAGAGAAGAAATTTTAACTAAGAAATGAACTCCGTGACAATAAAAGCATTCAAAAAATAGTAAATCACACCAACAACTCTTGTAGAAATTTAGCGCTTTTGTCTTATTTATTATCAAGACTTCTTCAGAAAGACATGTTTCATAAGTATGAGCAACCATTTTCACTTCCTTTAAATACATTAGTTCTAGAAGGCCATTTAAATTAACAACAGTTCCTTTCCAGTAGTAAAGTGTGAACAAGCAGGGTGCTGTGTGCATTTTCATTAACATTACAATCGCAGTTAAATAAGGTAAATTGGTCAGACAGTAATAGCCTTGTGGTGCCGTGTGCATACTAAAAGAGATTGTGTGCAAAAAGGGATTGTGTGCAAAAAGGGATTGTGTGCAAAAAGGGATTGTATGCAAAAGCAAAAAAATTAAAAATATGGGGGAACCGGGAAGGATGAGAGTCATACTGTGATGATTCTAATATAAACATGTAACTTATGAGTCTTTGCCTCCAAAGGTAAGTAAAGAAGGGAACGGAGGAAGGTGGAGGAGTCAGGTAGAGAGTCCTACTATGCTTTGGTATCAGTGTGTGTGTGTGTGTGTGTGTGTGTGTGTGTGTGTGTGTAGAGAAATGTGTGGGTATGCCACCTGCTGGGAGAGTGGGAGGAATGCGGTGTGGACTTGAGGGGGGGCTGTTAGGGGGCCGCCCATGACAAGGTGTGTGGAGCATATGAATAACAGAGTGTCCCAGAAGACTGTCAGTGCGAATGGTACCACCCGTGGGCTGGTTCGGATGGCATCACCCCTTGAATGGCTGCGTGAAAAGTGAGACCGGGGGGTAGTTGGTGGGGTAAGCGGGGGCTAGCCTGGTGACTGGGAGCATGTGTGTAGGGGGTATGGGGGAGTCAAAAGTCAGAGAGAGAGAGAGAGGAAACATTATATTCACTTGCACAGTTGTAAATCCATAAACACATTAAATCCACTTGCACAATTCTTCAAACCCTCTTGCACAATTCTTCAAACCCTATCACATTTCAATCTTTATACCATTTAAGTGCACATTTAATGTTCAGTGTCTCGTTGAGACCTGGATAGATATCAGCTCTCAGTTCTATCTGACATTTTAATTCCCGGACTTGAGGAATGTGTCCATGTCCCCTACAAATTCTGTTATTTTTTCCAGTGCTGTGAATTTGAATCTTGTGAAGTTTGGGCAAATAGCACTGTGTTTAGCCAAGGCATTCAAACTGTCCTGTTTGTGTATTGCTGCAGTGTGTTCTTTAATATGGCTACTCAGCTTCCTGTCCATTTTGCCAATATAGAAATTCCCACAGTGTTCGCAGAAAGCACAGTAGACTACATTTTTTTGTGTTGCAGTCATAGTGGTCATGTAGACTGACAGTTCTGTTGCAGTGCGGGAAGGTGACGTTGTTGTCTTTTCGTATGTGTACACAGGTGACACACTTGCCGCAGTCAGACATTCCAGGTTCTGTCGATACTTCGCTCTGTGGGGATGGGCTTTTATTCCTCTCGAACACACCACCAAAAGAAGAAGTTCGTTTGAAACAGAAGTTCGGGGATGTCCCAAGTAAATTTGTCAGGCCTTTTTCTCCTCCCAAGATGTCCCAATTTGTGGTGAGGACCCCTCTGATTCCAAACATATCTGTGGAAATTGGAAGGGAGAAACGTGACACCCAGTCCTTTTTGTTCGGTCCGTTCTGTGCCCTCGCTGTGAATCCCTTTTCCAGGATTGGTGGTTACCTGGAGTGTCTGTGCTGTATGATCTCTTGGAACAGGTTGTCCACTAGATACTCTGGGTATTTTCTTTCTAAGAACAAGTTTCTGAGGTAAAAACCTTCCTTGATGAAAACCTTGTCCCTAAAAATGAGTCTGGATAACCGGATGAATTGTCCTTTTACAATATTCTTTTTCATGAAATGGGGATGCTGGCTGCTGAACTCTAGATAATTATTCCGGAAAGTGGGCTTGCGGTAGATGTTGGAGTCAAACTGTCCACTTTCTGGGTCTTAGTGAGGTGGATATCCAGGAACTGAGTGGTGGTTCCGATATGTCCTACTGTGAGGGTCAGGAAGTCCAGACTCTGGAAAAGGGTTTCCAGAAAATTGCTCAGAGAAAGTCTGTCCCCCTTCCAGACAAAAAAGACGTCATCAGTATAATGCCTGTACATTATGGTGATGTTGAACCCGGGCAGTGATTCAACCTTATCCATTTCCTAGGCACTGAGGACTAAGTTCGCATATGCCGGGACCATTTTGGACCCCATGGCTACCCCTTTCTGTTGGTGGTAAATCTTCCCGTTGAATTGAAAGAAGTTATTTCTTAATACTGCTTCTGTTAACCTGCATACAGTATTAATCTTAGTCCCGCTTAGGTTGGAGTGCCTGTTTAGGTACTGCCTGGTGAGGGTCAGTCCTTTGGCGTGGAGGATGTTTGTGTAGACTGCTTCTACATCTAGGGTGACCAGTAAATATTCCCCCCCATCCAGCCTTAGTTTGGAGATGTCATTTAGAAAAGCTCAGGAGTCCTTGGTGTAGTATTTGCTGTTCTGTACAATGGAATTAAGGATGTGGTTCACGTATTGTGAAATATTTTCTGTTTTTGTCCTTCGGTTCGATACCACATGGTGGAAAGGTGGATTTTCAGGGTTCTTGTGAACCTTGGGGATTCCAAAAAATTTTCCAAGGCTGGGTGTCATGACCTGCATAAAGTCTTTTTCGTCTTGAGAGATCTCATCCTTGAGGTACAGTTCCAATAGTAGGTTGTCAATTTGTTTAAAGTTTTGTTGTACCTGGTTGATGTTGACCTTTTTGTAGAACTGGTTATTCATGACGGATGCTTCAAGTGTTTGGATATATCTCTCCTGCTCCATCATCACTATCCCAGATCCCTTGTCAGCCTTCATGATCCATAGGGATTTGTCCTGACTCAGTTCCTTCCAAGCCTGTCTTTCTTTCCTGTTCAGGTTGTGCCACTTTGCTGAGGGCTTATCAGAAAGGAGTTTCCTGATATCCCTTTCGCAGGTACTAGCAAAGAGGCTCAGTGTGTTGGAGAGTGCAGGAGTGTACAGGCTCTTCATGGTAAGGGGTCTGTTGTTATCTTCTGAGCTTTCCTCATCTTCTTCCTCTTCATACTGTTGTATATCTAATTTTAGTTGTAACTTTCTTGGGTAGCACTTGAGGTCCAGGATAACATCCGCTGTGTTGGCTCTCTGCGCCGGGATGAAAGAAAAGCCTTTCTTCAGTACCTTATGATGGCTTTCCAAGAAAACTTGTGTGGTGAGGTTAAATATGTCACCTACCCCTGCTGGAGACCCGAAGTCAGTGCTATCAGGTGCTGGTATGAGTGAATGGGGAGGGTGATCAGGGTGGTCCATCCCAGTAATACTAGTACTGTATCTCGTTCCCTCTTCTCCTTCTTCCCCTGTGATTGTTGTTCCCCCTCCTTCCTTCGATATTGTTGGTGTTGTGGTTCCAGTTTCATTCATTACACCCAGGTCTGAACTTGGTCTAAGTCCTGGTTCTGGTTGTGAGTCCTGCTGAAGATAAAAAAAAACATTGTTGTTGCCACTTGTGTTGTTGTTGGAAGACTGGTCGTTCATTGGTGGGGTCTGATAAACCCTTCCTTGATTGATCGCACTGTCCGGTGTCCTGCAGTTTGTTTTGTTGTTGTCCTCGTTGTTGTCGTGGTGGTCATGTTCACTTGTTTGGATCTCTCTGTGTCGGCTGATTCTGGAGAGGCATTTCTGGTCTTGGCTGATCCCTAGGAGGAGTATGTACCATCATATGGAAACTGCTCCCTGCTAGTGGGCTGGATGTGATGAGGAGTCTATCCACCTCTGGTGTGTTGGGTCCATTTGTGGGTTCTTGTAATTCTGTCATAGGCCTTAGTTCGGTTGTGGACAACGGATTGGTTGTGGGATATCTGTCTGGCCTTCTCCGTGTGTGTAAGGAGCGTGTGGGCCTGATCGGGTATGCTTTTCCTTCCTCATATTGTTTAATGTCCCTAAGCAAGTTGCCTTTCTTGCGTTCAATCAGTGTCGCCACATGCCTAGTAATTTTGTGCGGTACATTGTCCCACATTTCCGCGAAGTCAATAAATGCGGGATCCTGCAGGATGCGTGTTTGCAGATCATCTATTTGAGACTTGTAGGTGGCCATACTCTCAGTATTACTTTGGATGACTGCTTTGATAGCTTCTAGCCCAGAGTCATTATATATTTTGACCAGTTCTTTGTGAAGCTGAGAGTTTGGAGTGGTCCAGTTAGGAAATTTGTTACATCTGAGACCCCGTGGGACTATATCCAGCTCTAAACACCTTTCCAGATAGAAGTTGTCATGCTCCAGGTTTTTGTAGGTTTTAATCAGTCTCTCGAATCTGGTAATCAAAGACCTGGCTCTCTGTGAGACCCCTCTGTTTTGACTGTACTCCAGTTTTACTGTTGTATTCTGGACTGGGTAATGGAAGGGATTAATTTCCGTCTGCGTGAGTATCAGGTCAAGAGCCTGTGTGGTCCTTCTTTCTATCCCAGTTCTGTTGTTAATTGTGGCCCTGGGTCCAGAGTGGTCCGGGGGTTCAGTGTGGTCCCTGGTGATCCTTTCATTTGTAGGTGTTAAAGGTCTGCTGTTTAGGTCCTCGAAGAGATCCTGCACCAAACGAATTCCTTCCGATAATTTTGTAAGAACTGTTGTTGGATCAATTGGTGTCCTGCTCCTGGTTGCTTCTGTCTTCGGTTGGCTACTAGAGCCTGAGTTGGGTGCTATGTTTCCTGCCATACTGTCACGCGGAGTAGAAGACTTACAACTAAAATTAACTGCACTCTCATCCTTCCCAGTTCCCCCATATTTTTAATTTTTTTTGCTTTTGCACACAATCCCTTTTTGCACACTATCCCTTTTTGCACACAATCCCTTTTTTGCACATGATCCCTTTTTGCACACGATCCCTTTTAGTATGCACACGGCACCACAAGGCTATTACTGTCTGACTAATTTACCTTATGTAACTGCGATTGTAATGGTAATGAATGCACACAGCACCCTGCTTGTTCACTCTTTACTATTGGAAAGGAACTGTTGTTAATTTAAATGGCCTGCTAGAACTAATGTATTTAAAGGAAGTGAAAATGGTTGCTCATACTTATGAAACATGTCTTTCTGAAGAAGTCTTGAAAATAAATAAGACGAAAGCGTTAAATTTCTACAAGAGTTGTTGGTGTGATCTACTATTTTTTGAATGCTTTTATTGTCACGAAGTTCATTTCTTAATATATATATATGTATGTATGCACTGACTGTATCAGGTATAAAAACAGATGTAGCTATTGCTTACCCTATAGTTTTATTCTGAAATTCTAAAACAATGCAAGAGATATTTTGAAAATTAAGAAAGTTATCTCATTCTTCTAAGACACTAAGATGTCCCTGCATATGTAAACCCAACATGAAACTGCATGAACCCTAAAAATGAAAATATATAGTTTTCTGAATGCAGACATACTGTACAAAATCTGAAGAAACACCACATTACAGATATATAGTAGCAAAGAAATATGTTTTTCAAAGGTAAAACAAAAAGTAACAACAAGTTAAATAATGCAAGATCTATATAGAGTGGAATAATGCTGCAACATAACCAAATACAGTAAGATCTAGATAAACAAAGCAAGGTAGAAATATGCTTTACTGAATGAAAACCACTGTCCAGCAACCAGCTAAAGGAATGAAATGTGGCCAAAATTAATTTCTTAAAATGAGGGAACAAATGACAACATCTTTTTTCTTTCTGAACTAGTTGAAAGGTAAAGTAGTTGCAGTGGATTGTATTATCCTTTCAGAGAAAATACTTGAGTCACGTTTGTCAAACAACTGGCTGCCATACACATGCTAGAGGTGAAACTATTCAAGTTTCAATAGCCCTAAGAAAAAAAGACAAATGGCATAATGCCAAACACTTTTTCCCAGAGGAAATCATTGCTGGTGTGATTTCTAATTCTGCATATGTAATGAATCACTTCTTTAGGGAGATTTCTCCCTTGTTCAAGTTGGTGCAACCATGGAATGGGTACATGTAAGTTTCAGGTTTGTAAGGGACTTGACCCTCAGATTGTGAGGTGCAAGGGGCACCCTGCAAAAAAACAAGAAAAAAGTTTTTGTGTTTTTGTTTTTCTGGCATTTTTTTTATTCTTTTGGATTGTCAATTTTCAGGAAATCGGTGTTTCATAGCAAAACGCAAAGAACTATTACTGCTGCACTGCCAGTCAGTGAAAAACTAATTCCCAATGAAAACTGTCATAATGGTAGGCAAAGGATGTTTGTAAGCTGTGAAAGCAATATAGAAACAGCATAATGGGACTTTATATAACATACCTAGAGTGATTCTGTAAGTCACTTTTGATTGAATTCAGTTCTTGTAAAAATGAAATTCACCAGTAAACCCAAAACTTTTGTGTGGGTAGCCAAGCTTCCTTATATCCCCATGGAAAAGACTGTGTGCCTTCAAGCCTTACTTTAACTATAATCACCTCTGAGGCTGTTCAGAATTAATCATCAATCAAATCAATGAAAAACTCAACTCAGACAAGTGATTGTTTTTGGCTATTTATCCTACTAACCCATACAAACCTTTCTACTACAAGTGGACAAAAGCAAATACACCGAGGATCAGAATCCCCAGACTAGATTAACTGAAAAAAAGCCAAAAAACAATTTTTTAAAGGTTTTTTTTTTTTTATGGAGAAGTAGGCTCTCCACACTCCCTGAACTTTTATATATATATATATATATATATATATATATATATATATATATATATGTATATATATGTATATATATATATATATATATATATATATATATATATACCACTCCACCCAAAAGAGGAGGAAATTCCCCCGAAGGAAGTGATGTATTTGTATTTGTGAGGTCTGAGGAAGCAATTTTAGTTGCAAAAGTGCTTACCTTACTATCGTTGTGCCAATAAATGTATGTTTTTAACTGGAAAGCTTCATTATTATACCTGCTTTTCTGCTGATGCTTGGATTTTGGAATCTTTACTTATTTATTTAACATTCAGGTGTTTTTTCTGTTTGTAACTTATTTTTACCACCGAGGAGTTATGGCAGAAAATCCTGTTGATGGAACAGTGACTGGAATTGATATTCGACATGCAGGTACTTCCAGATCTTCTTTGAATGAGTTGTTTCGGGTAAAAGACAATATTTTGCTGCTTGAAACACATGCTCAAGTGAATAATGATGAACCACTTGAAAGGAATGTGGCACAGGAATTGCGTGAAACTATTAGAGCATTTGAAAATAATTTGTACCAAGTGAAGAGACTACAAACACAGAGAGTTCACATAGATGCTTGCTGCACTTTGAAAATAATCCCACGTGATCTTAGAGTTCTTACTATGCTGACCTACGGTGAGTCACAACCTGAACTATTAGCTAAATGGCAACGTATCAACTTAGATACTAGTTTTTCTTATATGAAACTGCTGAATGACCATTTTTTTCCAACAGAGGAAAAACTGATTGATGACATTGAATTGGGGTATGTTAATGTGCAGAGCATACTTGGTGTTGATAGGGCTGATAAACATTTATCTGACATTATTGAGAATGTCAGGATTTATGAACATAAACTGTTGCAGCAGAAAAGGAATAAGATAATACGTGATACTGAGGGCTTTGATAAAGGTCATGTCTTCACTTGGCCCAGGAGGGCCACTACAACATCTTATGGGTTGAACCCTAATTCACTAACACTGATTCTGCTTTGGTTAATAATACGAACAAGGGCCTGGGATTGCAGATTCATTCTAATATGAACAATTGCTCTGATGGGTGTGTTCAATCTGAAGAAATGCCTGAACACTCTTGTAATGAGAGCCCATTAGCTGTTTCATCTGTTAATCAAGTGAACGTCTCAGTGTATGAGATGCCTTGTTCTGAAGCGTTTGTTGTTTCAGGACTATGTGGAAACATGAATTGCCCTGAAGCGTCTTCTGCTTCAGGAACATATGTAAATATGGAGACAACATAAGTGCAGAGTTTGCCAGCATTAATAATGAATAACGATGCTGTTGTGAGACAAAAAACTCATTCGGGGAAGACACAACAGTTTTTTTTTCTCTGCCGCTTCTGATTCGAACAAAACAGAAGCAATCTTTGGGCTTTCCCGACCATTGAGGGAGGCTGAAACGGAGACCGGATGATCGAGTGAACAACAACACAATAAAGAAGATGTGGGACAGAATGGACAGAGTTTAATTTTGAATATTTCTAAAAGGTATTTATCCGAAAATGAAATTGCTGTTCTAAGTAAAGGTCTGTCCTTTATTCCTGCTGCATCTGCTAATATTGCAGATACTTTGATTGATTTCAAACTTGTTTTGTGAAACATCCAATTGAAACTGATGTTTAACAATGAGCAGGAGGTTGATAGTATTGTTAACACTGAACGTGTTTCAAGGGATGGACTATTTAAGAAACCTGGTTCTTATAGTCCACTATTTATCCCTACTCTTGAAGTTTTCTATAAGATTTGTGAATCTGAATTGTATGCATATTTTGATAGCAAAGCATGTAAATGCTCTAGTAAAAGTTTTGATAATCTTACTAATGTTGAAAAGTTAGCCTTGGCGTCACTTGCACATGATGACAGTATAGTCATTAAATCTGCAGATAAAGGTGGGCAAATAATTATGATGGACAGTGACTTTTATTCTGCCTCCATTACTGAAATGTTACATGATGCTGTCGTTTATAGACAAATTACTTTAAATGAAGTTAATAATATTTGTGATGGTGTAACTAATGCTTTATTGAGGTTGTTAGATGAACAGATCATATCAAAATAATTGTTTGCTTACTTTATTGTTGAAAAACCACTAATTCCTACATTACAGGGGCTTCCAAAGGTCCACAAGGACCATTTGAAACCTCCATTTAGGCCCATTGTAGATGGTGGAGGGTGGCTCACTGAGCCACTCTCCATCTATGTGGAGAAACAGTTGAGGCCAATTTTAGATATGTATCAAAATACATTGAGAGATACTAAACAGATGTTACAGGATTTTGTTGTTTTGTTGAAAGTTATGAAACACCTTTGAATGGACGCATCATGGCCACTTATGATGTGACCTCACTTTTCACTGTTATTCCCAATATACCAGGGATTTTGATAGTTAAAAGTTTTTTGAGGCGACATAGTTCATATTCAATAGCGCATATAGAGTTGATTTGCAGTTTGTTGCATATGATTTTACACAACAATGTGTTTTTATTTAATGGTGTATATTACCATCAGTTGTTAGGCATAGCTATGGGCACACCATGTGCCAATAGCTACGCCAACATGGTTATGGCAAAATGGGAGACTCAATATATGTTCCCCCACCCTTTAGCGATGAAACACCTTATCTTTTATAAACGTTTTGTCGATGATTTATATTTCATATGGGCAGGACATGAAGTTGAGCTAAGGGATTTTGTTAATGACATGAATTCCAGAAATTAATTTTTGAAATTCACTGGGAAATATTCACCTTATAAAATTGAATTTTTGGATATATCCATTTGTATTGGAGATGATGGATGCATACACACTGACAGATATACTAAAGAGTGCTATCTGCCTCCTTACTTACATAGGACCAGTATACATCCCAGCCATATATTTGAAAATATCATAAAGGGGCAGACAATGCGCTGCTCCAGGCTAACTGATAGGGATGATAACTGGCACTCAGAGGTTGACAAGCTGAAGAATGACTTCACCAAGAGAGGGTATGGGGTAGATGAGATCCACAAGATAGGCATGGATGTAACAGCCATGCGGACTACTAGAGCTAGACCATACTTCTCAAAACCCACTAGGTACAACAAAGCCTCTACCATGATGAATAATCAAGTTCCATTTATTTTTGCCTGTACAAGAGACAATGGGGCAATAATGAATATCTTAAGAAAGAACTGGCAAATACTTCAGACTGATGCCCAGATTGCTCGAGTAGTGGGCAAACAGCCCCATATACAGTATAAGAACATGAGGAATCTTAAACGTAGGCTTTGTTATCGTACTTTGAATCAAGTTCCCAATACGCCAACAATTCAGAGCACAGTTAAGTGTGGACATTGTAATTTCTGTGAACACATTTTTGAGGGTAATGAGTTTCAGCATCCAGACACAGGGAAAACTTATATTTTTTGGATGGGAGCTGATTGTAATAGCAGGAATCTTGTATATTTGGCTAGATGTATATGCTGTTCATCATTCTATGTTGGAAAAACCAACAGGAGACTACGTGAATGCATTAGAGACCATCTCTATTGTTACAAGAGGGGGCATACCTATAGTGCTATAGCGAAACATATTCTGACAATGGGTGATGCACATCAGTTTAAATATAATGTATTGGAACTAGTTCCAGAAGGTGATAGGTTAGGTGACATCTCTAACAGAACTGAAAACAAGGAGTTGAGATGGATTATTAAGTTGAAAGCACCCCTAGGGAAAGGATTAAATGATCATGTAGCCATCACGGCAAGACTGAGGGGCAGGAGCTTGAGGAAACATTAGGCTGTGTTAGGCCTCACTATAAGATTTTTATTAATTTTTATTTTTTATTATTTTTATTATATTTTATTTTTTTATTATTTGTATACTTGTTGTTTGTTTGCTTGTTATTTCCCTGAAACGCTAATTCCACCTAAAACGCAGCTTTTCAGCGCTTCTGTGGATCCCTAGTGATATCTGCATTGCTTACTGTACTTATTTCCTTGTTTCACTTGAATGAAAGTTACTGTTTGTCGTTTTTGCATTTAAGTTACCTGTAGCACATTGCATTTAAGTTACCTGGCACTTGCTCACTAAAGCAATTATATAAGTCAGCACTAAAAAATGAAAAGTACTACACCCTCACAAACTCCACTTTGAGTACCTTGTTCCCCAATGGCCCTTTTTTTTCAATTATAAAAGGAATTCCCAATACTATTCTAGCATGTCCAAAGGTCAGTTGTCAATCTCCTCTCCGGTCCAGCTGGTGAATCTGGGAATCTTGAGGCAATGTTACAACTGCGTCATGTACACGGACAACCCTCTCCTCCTCCCAACAAATTCCAACACATGTGAGAGATGCAACCATATAGCCAAACTGGAGGCTAAGCTCTCTCAACTCAGTACTGGCGTAACCAGTCAGGAGGAAAAGGAAACCACACTCACTACAATTCCAGTCTCACATAGACCTACCACGACAGCAAACCAAACACATAAACACACAAAGACATACTCGGAGGCTCTAAATAAAAATCTGCCTAAGCAGCAGAGACCTCCAAAGCAGACACCCAAGCAACCGCACACCCAAAACAAAACACGTGCAACACATAGCTCACAAAGCCAGTGTGCCGAACAGTCACAGCCCTTAAGGCTAAACAACACACCTAATACACTTGTAATAAGTGACTCTATCGTCAGGCACACTGATGTCCCGCTCACCAGGCTGAACAAGGAGAAGGTCACGGCGAGCTGCCTGTCGGGTGCTAGGATCCACCACATAATACAAGCACTCAGGTCACTCCAAGGCAAGTACAAATATGACTCAGTCATTGTCCATGCTGGTGTGAATGACCTGAGACGTACCTCCCTGGACTACATGAAAAGAAACATAGAGGAGCTCTCTGAGCATGTAGCCCAGGCCGGTATGACCCTGACCTTGAGTAGCATCTTACCCTCACCAAGAATGATGCCACAATATGAAGACAAGATGATCAATTTCAACAATTGGCTTAAGTATTGGTGTCATTCAAAGGGGATCCAATGCCTGTCAGCCTGGGATGACATGCTTGACAAGCCACGATGCTTCACTAGGGACAGCTTGCACCTATCACCCCTGGGCTTTCGGATATTGGCAAAGGCTCTTGCTACCCCCATAGTGCCTTTTTTAGGCAAGGCTCAAAAGACAAACCCACCTCCATAGGTATCACAAGGGATAAGAAACTAAGAGTAGTGCTACTCAATGCCAGAAGTCTAAACCTCAAGATGCATGCACTCAAAACTCTCCTTAGCACGGAGAACATCGATATCTGTGCAGTAACAGAAACCTGGTTCAAGGCTCCCGAGAGCACCCCAGCACTACCCGGTTATACCTCATACCATGCTTTTCGGCCCCAAAACTTGGACCGAACCACAAAAGGAGGGGGAGTATCAATATTCGTCAAAGATACCCACACCTCCAGGTTGGTGGCACAGCACGAAGCATCAGAGACTATCCATGTGCAACTAACAGTGGGTAAAACTGCCTTCCAGTTTATAGCCTGCTACAGACCACCCTCCCAAACCCAGGAACTCCACTCTGCCTTCCTGAGGACACTGGAAAATATGAAGGTCTCTCCAAACACCATTATATTGAGCGACTTCAACTACCCAAACATAGATTGGGAGCATTACTCTAGCTCCAACACCCTAGCCCAAAGGTTCCTAGAATTTATAAACTCAAATGCTATGGAACAACTTGTTACCACTCCCACAAGAGTGGAAAACATACTGGACCTGATCATCACCAAGATGGGGACTCTATGCTCCAGACCAGAAGTGTATCCCTCACTGGTAAGATCAGACCATAAACTAATCTCACTGGATATTCACATCCCGACCCCACCCCCTGCCTAGAAAACCACAGTGAAAAACTTCTCTAAAGCAAATTTCACACTCCTCAAAACCGAGGTGGAATCCTTCAAAGCCCCCGGGCCTGTGGAAAATACGGCCCAGACCGCAGAATCCTTTATAAACGCATTCTATGAACACCTTCAGGAATGAATGGATCATGCAATCCCAAACAAAACCAAGACCCAATCCTCCAAAGACAGATGTCCTGTCTGGTGGACCCCAGCCATAAACAAACTATACAATAGAAGGAGGAAGCTACTACATGATAGAGCAAAATCCCAAAAAGGGAAGGCATCTCTGATCAGTATTAGCAAAAAACTATGGGCACTCATAAAATCGTCTAAGGCCAGCTTTGAGAGAAAAATTGCACAGGGCACTAAGGATAATCACAAGGCTTTCTTTAGTTATGTTAGGAACCTGGGTGGGAATTCCCAGATATGCTCAGAATTAGTCCAAAATGACAAAAAATACACCGAACCCACAGACACGGCCAACATCCTGGCTGACAGGTTCAGTGCAAACTCCCCCCCCCACCAAAAGGGCAAATATCTATCCCAGCAGAGTGCTGCCCCCCTGACATCTCAGATGCTCAGGTAAGAGCCGCCCTCTCCAAAGCAAAAAACACAGCATCAATGGGACAAGACGGTGTCCCGGGCTGCGTCCTACATGAACTCCAAGAAGAGCTAAACCCAAACATAAAACTACTGTTCAATCTCAGCCTTACTACAGGATATGTACCCAAAGAGTGGCGTACAGCAACAGTGGTCCCTCTCCACAAAGGTAGTGCCTCAACGGATCCTGGAAACTATCGTCACATAAGCCTGACTAGCTTGGTCTGCAAAGCTATGGAAAGGATCATCATGGACCTTATAAATAAAGATATTGAGGACCTACAGACACTGGATCCTACCCAGTTCAGCTTTGTTAAGGGCAGATCCTGCCTCTTAAACCTAGTCGATTTCTTTGAAACAGTCACCAAGGCCATAGACAAGGGGAAGGTGGTCCACACAGCCTACCCGGACCTCGCAAAAGCCTTCGATACAATACCCCACTCGGGCATTATAGATAAGCTCACCAGCTTAAATATAAACCCCTATGTCACTAGATGGGTTGCAAACTGGCTCAAGGACAGAACCCACATGGTTAGAATTGCTGGAGCCATGTCAGACTCCAAACCAGTTACAAGTGGCGTCCCACAAGGCTCAGTCCTGGGACCTCTCTTGTTCGGTATATATTTCTCAGAGGTACAGGCCAACACGGAAGGACTGTGGCTGACCAAGTTCGCAGATGACTGCAAACTGGGCACCATAATCGACTCTCCAGCCGACACAAGCATCCTCCAAAAGGGCCTCATAGAAACAGACAACTGGTGCCAGAGCCATGGCCTCAAGCTAACCGCCAAAAAGTGTATAGCCATCCCCTTTGTCAAAAACAAAGTGCTCACAAATTACCACATAAGTGGTAATCCATTAAGTACGGAAGAAGTAATTAGGGACCTGGGGACCCAAGTTGATAGCAATCTCTCATTTGACAACCACGTGGCCAAAGTGGTTAGAAAAACATTTTATATAGCCCACCTAATCATGAAGGGATTCACATCTAGATCAGGGGAGGTCATCATGCCTCTTTACTCATCCCTCATCAGGCCCATAATTGAGTACAATGCCCCTTTTGGGATGTACCTTACCAGACACCTGCAGCAACTGGAAAGACCCAAAAGTACCTCACCAAGAGGATCAAAGGGCTCAAACAGATGCCATATGCTGCCCGGTTAAAGAAACTCCAGCTCTACTCAGTGGCATACCGCCTGCTCAGAGGTGATCTGTGCCTGACGTATAAAGCCATGTCCAACCCGGAATTAATGGACATGCTGCACCTCAGAAAATCCAAATCCCATCGAGCTACGCGATCGAGAGACTTGAACCTCAGCACTGAAATAAATAGGACATGCTGGAGGGACAGATTCATAACCCAGAGGCTCCCTTTACTCTGGAATAAAATCCCAGTCCAGGTTAGGCAGAGTCCCTCATTGACTCTCTTCAAGAGGAATCTTGATGAGTGGATGGGGGATCGTAAATTTACCCCGGGTATCACTTCTGTGTCACTGTTAGACAGAGGCACAGTATACTAACCTCGAAAAAGGGCATAGCAAAATTAATTTAAAATGGGTGGCGAAAGCCAAACACACTCTGGCTAGGCTTATAAATGCCCTTGGGCAGATAGCCTAGTATGAACCTATGAACCTATATTATTATTACTACTATTTTTATTTATTTGACTTAGTATATTTTAGCATTATTCTAGTATGTATTTGAATATGCAGTTGATACATTTTATTTGGATATGTCTTTAAATTATGCAATATGACTCTATTGGCTATTTTGAATCTTGTGATGTTTAAAAGGAAGTGATTTATTTGTATTTGAGATCTGAGGAAGCAATTTTAGTTGTGAAAGCACTTATCTTACTATCTGTTGTTCCAATAAATGTATGTTTTTAACTGGACATCTTCTTTATTATAACTGTATATACCACTCCTCCCAAAAGAGGAGGAAATTTCCCCAAAGGCCATCACTGCTGGCACAACTGATTGACAGTAATTTCCTATGGAGGAACTTTGATTATCGACAGGTTGAACCTTGGGTAATTGAAGCTTGAGCATTCAATCTTTGTCTAAGGGTTGGTTACACCACACAAACTGGTAGAATAATTGAAGCAAGTAAAATCATAGATGCAAAATAAGAAACGGCAAAAGAAAAGCTACCTGCATAAGCTTTTATGGAGAACAAATGATGACAGAAATAGATGACAGAAAAAAATGGAGGCTACGTAAGAAAATGTTCCATCATATCATATCATATTCATATCATATCATATCATATATTGCTATTCTGTCATCATTAATCAGACCTGTCTAGGGTCCAATCTGTCTTCCTAGTCAGCAATGGTGCAGCTATAAAATAAAATGACCTTTTGTCAGTACTGAATGTGCTGCTCATACAATGCAGCACTACAGTGTGTGGATTTATTTTTGCAACACCATAAAGAGAAAACCATTGCAGCTTTTTGCCTGATTTAAATCTGTTGTTATTCTGTTACTGTCTGTATATTCTTCCTCTGAAATTCTGATTTATAGAACAGTACAGTCGAATTCTTGTTACAAACTCCTTAGTATTTGTATGGCTAGTGCAACATTGAACAAAGAAATGTGAAGAACTAAGCCTACTTCCTAAATAATTAATGTAATCTTCAAATAGACAGGTTAATACCTGGGACCAAGATGTTGTAAACCACTTTGAACATGGTCTCTCAAAGCAGTCTGCCTGTTCCTCAGGTTTCTGGGAGAGATCACATTGTGTCTTTAGATACTCCTTATAAATTCCATTTTCGAGGCCTGCACATAGTACCTGGCGACTCTTCACTCCACGTCCACATGTGGCATTACACTTCATAAGAAAAAGACCAAAAATAGCACTAATTAAAATAAACAAATATTTCAGTTTTCAAACGAACTGTGTCACAAACTGCAAAACACATTTTTAAATCACCAAATGTTGCACTTGTAGTAAAGTGAGCAGCTACCTTATTAAAGAGCTCTGTGTGGACTTTAAAAGTCCCAAACATTTGACATTTCATAGTTTCAGATATCTCATATCCTTCTACCAATGCTTCACTCTTATGAAATTATATTAATTTTACCTTCAGTTCTATAAAAAAGCTCAATGTAGCTAATAAGTATGCAAACGGTAGTAAGTCTGATCTCACATCTAATAACATAGTCTTATGACCTTGTATTGTTCACAGGCCAGCAGCTACATTATCCACAAACATGATGCAGTTTATTGCTTATGTCTATTCACATTATTACATTTTACATTAATGTTACACATGCTATTTGTTTCTATTTAATTCATTATGACTTAACTCATTACATTCCAGTGATGCCTCCAGGTGATTCTGCAGTTACATCCTACTGACACTTCTAAACATCAAATACTGCTTGCTCATATTTGTATTAATAATTCCCAAACCATGCTAAATACAAGTTATAAAATTTCTTCTTAAAGCTTACACAATGGCAAACACAACTATATTGATATCTAATACATGTCTAGTGCAGATATAGAGATATTAATTGTTGTTCTTGCAATATCTGTTTATATTGTTATAAATGTCACATTTCTCTAAATATCTCAACAACCAAGTACACAGACAGAATCGCTTAGCCTCATATGAAAGCTTTCAGCTGGATAAACAAAATGCTGCTCTCGATATGTGTGCAACTGGAATGGTTGCTGAGATATTGTAAGTTGTTTGCAAAATATTGCAGACATAATAGTTACTGTGTTTACTGTGGCTTATAAAATCCAGTTTAAAACCTAGGACTTAAAGAATACCACCACTATAAAAATATTTTGTGCTGAAGAGTTTTTCATTATTACTTCATGGTTCCAGATAAACGAATATTTGTTTGAAATGTGACATAATTTGATTCTATCAGAAAGCTTAGGCTCCACCCATTGGAAGTTACAGTGCAAACTTCCAGAGCTTCATTGGAGGATGGATGGGGCAGAAGTTGGGAAGGAGTAAGAGTATCACAACAGGAGCAGCACCTGGTGGATGTTTGGGTCTATGTAGTTCCATGCACTGGAAAGTGGGAGGAGTTACGAACACAGGTCTAACTACATGTCTATATCATGTACATAACTACAGGTCTAACGGTGTAGCTATAATATTTAAACAGCATCTAAACATCCAGATCTTAAAATCATCAGCTCCACAAATAGGCAATGAAGAAATAATATATACCAACCTCAAAATAAACCAAAACAAAACCATCAACATAATTGGATGCTACTTCCCACCTGGCCAAAACATCCCTCCACTAGAAAACCTCCTCAGCTGGTCTACCCACCATCTCCCCCAAGAAACTATCATTTTAGGTGATTTCAATATTGACTGGCAATCCTGTTCTGGCAACCATCCAACCCATCATGTAAACCTTCATGGCTTCACCCAACTAGTCCAGTCACCAACCAGGATAAATAAAAACTCCAGCAAGCACACTACCCTGGATTGGATACTAGTCAGTAAGAGCCCCCAGTCATATATAACAGGCTGCTTATCAGATAGCCTCAGTGATCACTCCCCAACATTCCTACTGAAAAAATATCTATACCAAGCTTAACCTGTCGTCTACCATCAGATACGTAAAAAAATAAACTTTAACCCACTCACATTCATCTCATCCCTCAAAGAATGTAACTGGCATCCTCTAAAGTACCTCAATCTTGATGATGCAGTTGAATTTTTTAATACTACCTTCCTGAGCATCCTTAATTACCATGCCCCCATAAGACTTTCCAGAATCAAAGCACAACCCTCCCCATGGCTACAGAAAACCACTAAGTCAGAAATTAAAAACAGGGATAAAGCCTGGGAGCACTGGCGCAAAACCAAGACCCCCTCAACTAGACAGAAATTTCTAGAACTACGCAATAGAATCAAAAAGCTAATAGAACAGGACAAATTCCAATACTACCAGTCTGCCCTAGACTCCTCCGAACACAGCCCCAAACAATTCTGGTCCTCCATTAACTCCATTCTCCACCCAGGTAAAGTCAGTACCCCTCCTCCTAACATCCCTCACTTCTCAGAATGTATTGCTACCTCATTCAACACACACTTCACACAAACCATACTATCACTAGCTAAACAACAAAACCCCCCTCCCCTCCAAACCACACCTTCAACTACTAATCTCCCCACTGCCTTCTCTTTTTCTCCTGTACCTACCTCCAACATAAAAAAAACTCTTAACTAAACTTAAACCCACCAGATTAGCAGCAGACAACCTCCCAAGTGAATACCTATAAATCGCAGCTGATGCTCTGGCCTACCCAGTATCCATCTTGATTAACCGATCTCTGTCAGAAAGTTATGTTCCCACACTGTGGAAAGTATCACATATAATTCCCTCCACAAAGGTGGACCCTCCACAGAACTAACCAATTACCCCATAGCTATTCTCTCCGCTCTCCAAAATACTAGAGAGATGCATACACTCTCAGGTCTCAGACTACCTCCTTACTAACAAC
Organism: Protopterus annectens; assembly: GCF_019279795.1. Taxonomy (NCBI): domain Eukaryota; kingdom Metazoa; phylum Chordata; order Ceratodontiformes; family Protopteridae; genus Protopterus; species Protopterus annectens. Next base: position 774,985,740 of record NC_056741.1, on the reverse strand, counting down.
CTCCTTTCCAATACTCAGCATGGTTTCCAACCAAACCATAGCACCACCACTGCCTTACTCTCCTTTACTAACACTATCCTTCAGCATAAAACAATGGCTATCTCTCCTCTGCTACTTTCCTAGACCTATCTAAAGCATTTGACATGGTCCCACACAAACAACTTATCTCTGTCCTCAATAACCTATCCTTCTCACAATCGGTCACCAACTGGTTTCAGAGTTACCTGTCTGACCACCAACAATCCGTTGTATGGCAGAATGACATATCTCCCCAACTACCTGTCTCCATAGGGGTTCCCCAAGGATCCATCCTTGAACCCCTACTCTTCTCTGTTTTCACAAATAATCTAGCCTCTGCCACCACACATGGCACACTCATACAATACGCAGATGACTCGACCATCATCTGCTCAGCCCAGTCCCTACCCAAATTGCAAAAATTCACAGAGGAAGCCTTTTCCTCTGTTGAAACTTGGTTATACGATGCCCAATTAATACTCAACCCAAACAAAACTAAACTACTCATCTTCCAACCCACCAAACATACTCAAAACAACTCTCACTTTAACATCACAGCAAAAGACAACACCACTATATACCCAACTGAACACACCAAATTGCTAGGAGTGGAAATAGACAATAAACTAAAATTTGACATTCACATATCCATGACCATAAAAAATGTCCACAAAAAACTAGGAGCATTATACAGAAATAAGCATCTTCCCACCAAAGCAGCAAAGATTTCAATAGCAAATTCCCACCTTATCTCCACCCTACTTTATGCCTCTCCAATATATACCAACCTAAGGCAATGCGATCTAAACAAGCTAGAGACCTGCTACAACAAAATTGCCAAATTCGCCACAGGGGCATCCTACTGCAGTCACCACTGTCTCTCACTTGCTGAACTGGGCTGGCTTGAACTCCCTCACGTCCTTCAATGGTATCAACTCTCACTCGCCCACAAACTAGTAAACCATCCACTAAATGTCCCATCCCTCCAGAATCTACTCCCACCCTATCGCACCACCAGACCACTAAGATCCAGCAATAAAAATCACTTGTAGATCACTAAAGCCAATAACTCTGCTGGTGGAGCACTATTCTCTTGCATCATAGCCAAATTATGGAACTCCCTCCCATCCACAATTAACTCTGTACCATCATGCACCCACTTCAAAACTTTACTAAAAGCACACCTAAAAACATGCTGGCTATGCCCTTGCAACTCCCACTCTAATATCACCTACCCCATCCAACCACTACCTTTCTTTCCACTCCACTAACTACCTTGATTATAGCAAGCTCAGATGCTCATAAGCCTAGTACTTATTCAGCAGGAACTTCTTATTTTAACATTTGTTAATGTCTGTTATGTACTTCACAGATAAAGATTCTAGTTGTCTACTGATGTACTATGTTCTTCATCTGTAAATATGTTGTAAGTAATTGCTATGTAAATTGTTAATCGCTATGTAATCCAATGTAACTACTGTCTGTTTATTTTAACTGTGGAGCTTTTCTCCCCAGGCCTCCGCTGAAAATGGACCTACGTCCAGTCGGACACTCCCGGTCAACAAATACAAATAAATAAAATAAATAATAATAAATACATACCTCTCAAATGTGTAGACTTTCACAGAATGTCAATTTTTGTGTTATATTTTTGGTCTGTTTCTCATAAAATTGTGTTTTTTTAGCAAATCAATAGCAAATCATTGAGGATTCAAGTCAGAGTATAATGACAGACATTTCAATTTCAGGATTCATGGCATTCAGAAAATAAATGCTAATGCAAAGCTTGTTATTCTATCAATTTTCTAAGTTTGTAATATTTAAAAATTGTCCCTATTTTGGGGCCTTTGTCTCCCCATTATTTAAGGCTTTGTCAAGATTTCTTGCTCTAAGATGTTGAGAGAGAAGGTAGGGTCTACTATCATAGGCATTATGATCTGTCTACCAACTGCCAGAGAAAGAAGACAACACTGAAGTTTGTTATGTCACAAAGAATTTGAGCTAGTTAAGGATGACACCTATCTAGCCAGCACCCTAATCTCATTTTCCACTACCTTTACAAAGATCTGGCCATTGAAACGTATTCTCAAAAGAATGGCAGAATTCCTCATGTGAGGATGTGGGGTGGTAAGTCTAGTGAGAAAGGAGTGAAAAAGTCAGTGTGCAGCTGAGAATATCAGACAACTAGACTAGGGGAAGCCAGGAAAAATGCAACACTTCAATACATGTCTACTAATGATCTAGAGGAAGCACATGGCCATAAACTCCCATTATAAGATAAGAGAGTGAGTTCAATATGCACTGATGAATTCAGATATTTTAACTAAAGTAGGGATTTAGTTTAAAGACTGTAAAATAATATCAATATAATTTCATAAGCATGGCCAAGAAAGGGTAAATAAGATATTACAATTTCAATCTGACATGCAGGTGGAGTTTTTAAAATCCTTGTCATTCTCTGTTAATGCAATAAAAGTGCACTGATACATTACACTGTTTCTTACAAAAATATATACAGTGTTATTTTTATTATTTCTTCAAAAGATTATTAAATTTACAAAAAATGGAATACAAGGCTATTTACATTTAATGCTAAATTTCGTTTTAGTGCAGGAATGTTTGTAAAGCAGCGTATTTGTTTCAGACAAAATTTCAAATCATTTAATAGACCTGAAATCTGGCACATTTAATATTCTAAATGAATGGCAATGAAATGAGACTTTAGCACACAGCTCTCTAGTGGATTGATGCACGTAATCATATATATATGTCTGAAATAATTGCTCAGATTTTCATTAACACATTTTGGGGAGAAGCTTCAATCACACAACCTTCATGCTGGTGAAGCTTGCAGAAAGCCTTGCAAACCCCTTGATAACTTCAATGCTGCCAAACATCAGAGTAAACCATATTATGTTTCATAAAGCTATGTTCAGTTGGTTAGTCAAAAACCTTCAATGCTGCCAAACATCAGAGTAAGACATATTATTTTTCATAAAGCTATGTTCAGTTGGTTAGTCAAAACCAAGAGGGTATCAACAAAAACAGTCTGTGGTCAATTAACGGGCTGCCCTTCTCAGCTCAGTTAGAACACAGATTTTAAATGCTTTCAGCTCAAGGTAGAGAATATTTCTAATGTTTATTTCTAGAAATGTTGTGAAGCAGTCAATTAATTTTAATTTATGTATGCATTTGTTGACTGATTTGAAATTCAGTCTAGGGTTTACAACCAGATTTAAAAAAAATAAAAGATACAAAGTAATACCAAAAGTTGGTCACTCAGTAATTTATATTAAGAAAATAGTAGTGTAATCAATCAAATGTCCCACTGCCTGTGTGGCATGTGTATCCTGTGCCTGCATTAACCTGACACTGGCAGCTTTCCAGAGCTCAGAATCTCCTCCTTTGTTTCTCTGTGATAGGGGGACTGGATAAGCCCCTCCCATCAGGGAATGCCTAACCCCTGTCACAGATGGTCATCAGTTGTACAGGATTTTAGTGCTATGAAAGATGATCCAAGAAAGACCTGAAGCAAGAATTACCTGAAACCAACCAATTCGCAGTCATAAAAAAATCAACACAAATAACCATAGCCAGCCAAAAACACAACAAGCTTTGATACCATAGAACTATATACAAAATAAGGGGGATGGTGAGTGGGTGCTACCACTGAGGTAGTATGAAATATGAACATCTACTGTTACAGGTACATATAACTTATGCACTTGTACTATTTTCGTTATTCACATTGCCTCAGTGACATATAGATAGATTCCCAAAGCTTACCCAACCTGGGAGAGGGAAGGATAAGGCTCTATGAGCTCCTGGAGAATGGTCCTTACAAAGCTTGCTCTGAAACTTGAGAAAGAATCCAGTTGTAGTGCTTTATAAAGGTATGAACAGAGGACAAAGTTGCTGCCTCTAGAATGCTTATAGAGTTCACCCCTTTCCAATATGCCATCAAAGAGGATAAGGCTCTGGTGGATTGTGCCTTATCCTTGCCTGAAATAGATTAACCATAGTGGGAGTAACAAAAAGAACAATAGTAGAGGACAACCTCCAAGCAGTCTTTTGCTTAGAGACAGGTTTACCCTTTTTAGAAATAAACAGTTGTTCAGCTTTCCTGATGGACTTAGTTCTGTTAAGGTAGTACCTGAGCTGCCTGTGCACATCCATGATATGCAGAATCTTCACTCCCTTGTTTTTAAGTTCCGGAAAGAAAACTTGTAGACTGATGGGTTTGATGCAAGGTAAATTCAGAAACTACTTTTGGTAATAAAGAAGGATTAGTGCATAGAACAACCCTGTCCATGTGGAAAATCAGATAAAGTTGGCCCACCATGAGAGCTTGCAGCTCAGGGACTCACCTTGCAGATGACAAGGCAATAAGCAAATCAGTTTTCCAAATGAAGAAGCGCAAATCAGCTTGAAAGGCAGGCTCAAAATGATAGAAGTTCAATTTTTCAAGAACAAATGTGAGATTCCAAGGCGGAATTTGCTTTCAAGGCCATCTCAACTCAGTACTTCTTTCATTAACTGCCTGATCACAAAAAGAGATGAAAGAGGAAGATCTATGGACAAACAACCTGAAATGCCTGCAAGATACTCCTTGATAGATTCATAAGATAAGCAATTGCTGAGCAGCTCACACATATATTTCTAAACCAAAGGGATAGACACCATACCAGGCTCTCTGATATTGGTTAGGCAACACCTAGAAAACTGTTAGACATAACATTTTCTAATTGCAGATTTTCTTGCCTCCTTCAGTACCTACTGCCAATCCTCATTGAACAAATGTCTAAAAGGTATCTAGATGGAATCATCTAGGTTGTCAGCAGCAATTGCTGTAAGATGGGGTGTACCAGTCACCCCTGACACTGTGTGAGCATATCCAGTGATGGGAAGCTTGTCATAGTTGTCCTTGGCCAATTCCATTAAAAGGGAGAACTCTGCCTGGGCCAAAAGGGGGGGGGGGGCACCGCAATGATCTTTGGTAATTCTTTTTGAACCTTGAGAAGTACCTTAGGTATTAGTGGAAATGCATAAAGGAACATTCCCATCCAAGGGAATGAGAATGTTTCTGTCCTTCAAGCATGGCTGCAAGGATGCATTGGACAGAATTTTTCCAATTGTCTGCTTTGAAGGGAGGTGCATAGATCCATTTGAAGTGTTCTCCACATGTGAACCAGATCCAGAGAGACCTCTATTACAAGTTTCCAATCATTAGGCTCTATCCAGGAACTGCTTAGTCTGTCTACCATTATGTTTTGATGGAAAATATGAGGCCTGAAGCATTGCAAAATGCTGTAAGGCTAGCTCTCAGGTCATCATTACCAACTGGCAAAGAAGGTATGACCTTGTACCCCCTTGTTTGTTCTGGTACCACATGACTGTGGTGTTGTCTGTGACTAATAAAAGGTATCTGGAGACCATAAGTGATGATGAACTTTTAAGATTTGAATCACTGTTAACATTTCTTTGACACTTATATGCTTTGTAGCTTCTGAAGGACACCATTAGCATTATGCTTGAACTCTCTGGTATACTGTTCTTCATACAAAATCTGACAAGCCCATCTGGGCTGACAGAACAGCGGTCTGAAGAGCAGGTCTGCATTAAGAGACAGCTGATCACTTCACCACTATAACTCTTTGTTACACTAAATTCAGCACTGGTACATGGAACTCCAAGGAAAGCAGGTGCTAGGTACATTTTTAAGTATCACCAAATCTTTTCTCAAGTAGAGTCTGCCCCATGGTGTCATGAGCATCATTAATGCCATTTTGGCCTAGAATTTTGAGAAACTCTCTTGCGGGGGGAAATTGCAGAGAAATCCCTGAAAGAGTTATGAATAGCCAGGACTATTCCTTCTGGTAGAAAAGTTATAGTTTTTTCTGTGTCAGTCATACATCTGAGAAAGAAAATTCTTTGTGATAGTGTGAGATATGATGTTTGTAGGTTCAACTTAAAGTCAGGAGCAACTGTCATGTGATGATAAGCATCCTTCAGATGTATAGTCACCATGAAACAGTGGTCCAGAAGAAGGAGTAAGACCATGTGCAGGGTAAATATTTTAAATGAGGGTACTTTAGAAAGGAATTTAGGTACACCAAATCTAATACTAGTCTTCATAATACCAAAAAGCTACCAAAAATATTAGGGATTAAAATCCTTTTTTTTTTTGTGGTGAAGCAACTGATTCTATAACTCCTAGCTGCAACTTGTGAAGGAGTACAGGAGAGAAGAAGAATGTCTGGTCTGGAGGGTCGGGTTTCATAGATTCACAGGTAGGTACTAGGCTATCTGCCAGAGGGCATTTTTAAGCCTAGCCAGAGTGTGTCGGCTTTCGCCACCCCATTGATTAATTAACTTAGCCTCTGTCAAGCAGAGCCAATGAAGTGATCCCAGGGGTGTATTTTCTGTTACCCATCCACTCGTCAAGGCTTCTCTTGAAGAGTGTTAGTGAGGGGCTCTGCCTAGTGTAATTAGGAATTTTGTTCCAAAGCATGGGGAGTCTCTGTGACAGGAATTTATCCCTCCAGCATGTTCTATTTATTGTTGTGATGAGGTTTAGCTCACTAGAGCGTGTGACTCATAGTGACTTGGATTTCTTTAGGTGGAGCATGTCCATCAATTCTGAGTTGGACATGGCTTTGTAAGTCAGGCAGAGATCACCTCTGAGTAAGCAATATGCCACTGAGTACAGCCAGAGTTTTTTCAGTCGGGCTGCATAGGACATATGTTTGAGGCCAGTAATCCTCTTGGTGAGGTGCTTTTGTGGTCTTTCCAGCTGTTGGAAGTGTCTTGTGAGGTACATCCCAAATGGGGCATTGTACTCTATGACGGGTCTGATGAGTGACGAGTAGAGGGGCACTATAACCTCTTTATTTCTAGATGCGAACCCCTTAGTAATTAGATGGGCCACATAGAAGGATTTCCTAACTATTTTGGCAATATGATTGTCAAAGGAGAGATTACTATCTACCTGGGTCCCCAGATCTCTTATTACCTCTTCTGTATTAATGGGGCTGCCGCCTATGTGGTAATTTGTGGGTGTTTTGTTTTTCCCAAACGGGATGACTATGCATTTTTTGGCATTTAGCTTGAGGCTATGACTTTGATACCAGGTTTCTGTCTCAGTAAGGCCTTTTTGAAGGATGTCCATGTCAGCCAGAGAGTCAATTATGGCTCCAAGTTTGCAGTCATCGGCGAACTTGGTTAGCCATAGTTCTCCAGTGTTTGTCTGTGCTTCTGATAAATATATGCCGAACAGTAGGGGTCCCAGAACCGAGCCTTGCGGGACACCACTTGTGACTGGTTTAGAGATGGACCTGGAGCCCGCTATTCTTACCATGTGAGTTCTGTGTTAAAGCTAGTTGGCAACCCATCTTGTGACATAGGGGTTTATGTTCAGGCTGGTGAGTTTTTCTATAATACCCAAGTGAGGAATGGTGTTGAATACCTTGGTGAGATTAAGGTAGGCTGTGTGAACCACCTTTCCCTCGTCTATGGCCTTGGTGACTGTCTCTAAGAAGTCAACCAGGTTTAGTAGGCATGATCTGCCCTTAACAAAGCCGAACTGGGTCGGGTCAAGTGTTTGGAGGTTCCCAATGTCTTTGTTAATGAGTTCCATGATGATGCGCTCCATAGCCTTGCAGACCAGGCTAGTCAGGCTTATGGGGCAATAGTTACCAGGGTCAGTTGTGGCCCCTCCTTTGTGGAGCGGAATAACCATTGCTGTGCGCCATTCTATGGGCACGTAGCCTGTGGAGAGGCTGAGGTTGAACAGCGTGTTTAGGTGGGGGGTTAGTTTGTTCTGTAGTTTGTGCAAGACGCAGCCTGGGACACTATCTGGCCCCATTGATGCTGTGTTTTTGGCTTTTGAAAGGGCTGTTTTCACCTGTGCTTCTGTGATTTCCGGGACACTACATTTTTCTGGTATTATTGTGGGCCCTTTTGAAGGTGAGAGGGAGGTGAAGTTTGCACTGAATCTATCTGCCAGGATGTTGACAATATCAGTAGGTTCAGTATATTTTGTGCTATTTTTCACTAGCTCATAGCATATCTGCGAGTTGCCACTTAGATTCTTGACATAGCTAAAGAAGGCTTTGTGGTTATCTTTCGAATCCTTGGCTATTTTTCTTTTGAAGTTAGTCTTGGATGATTTTATGAGGGACTTTAATTTCTTACTGATAATGATCAGGGATGTCTTTCCTTCTTGGGATTTGCATTGTTTTCTGAACTAGTTTCCTCCTTCTGTTGTATAACATATTCATGGCAGGGGTCCACCAGACTGGTTTCCTTCTCTTAGGGGAGTGAGTCTTGGTCTTGCTAGGGATGGCACGATCCATGCATCCTTGTAGGTGCTCATAGAGTGCAAATGTAAAGGATTCCGCATCTTGGGCAGTGTTATCCTTTAGCGTGGGGGCTGTGAAACTTACCACCTCTGCCTAAAGTAAGGTGAAGTTTGCTTTAGAAAAGTTTTTCACTGTGGTTTCCTTGGTTGGGGGTGGTGGTGGGGTGTGGACATCCAGGGTGATTAGCTTATGGTCTGATCTAACCAGTGATGGGCTGACCTCTGGTACGGAACACATGTCGCCCATGTTGGTGATGACCAGGTCCAATATGTTGTGGCCTCCGGTAGGGGAGTTTACCAGCTGATCCAGGGCATTTGAGTTGATAAATTCCAGGAAGCGTTGAGCCTGGGAGTTTGTACTCAAGTAGTTTTCCCAGTTAATGGTAGGGTAATTAAAATCGCACAATATCAAGGTGTTTGGTAGGACCTTCATGTTTTCCAGTGTCTCCAGAAAGGCGGAGTGGTGGTCCTGGGTCATGGAGGATGATCTGTAGCAGGCCACAATTTGCATTGCAGATTTGCCCAATGTTAGTTGCACATGGATGATCTCAGAGGTATCATGCTGCACCACTAACCTGGAGGTGTGAGTATCCTTGATGAATATGGATACACCCCCTCCTTTTTTGTTTCGGTCCATGTTCTGTGGCCAAAATGTGTGGTATGAGTTGTAGCCCAGTAGTGCTGGAGTGCTCTCTGGAGCCTTGAACCAGGTTTCAGTTACTACACAAATGTCGACATTCTCCATACTTAGGAGTGCTTTGAGCGCATGCATTTTGAGATTTAAACTCCTGGTGTTGAGTAGCATAACCCTCATTTTTTTACTTGTGCTGTTTATGGTGGTGGGTTTGAATTTTGAGCCTTGCCTAAAAAAGGCACTATGGGGGCAGCAAGAGCCTTGGCCAGTATTCGAAAGCCGAGGGGTGACAGGTGCAAGCCATCTCTTGTGAAGCAACGTGGCTTGTCGAGCTTGTCATCCCAGGCTGAGAGACACTGGATCCCCTTTGAATGACACCAGAAGCTTAGCCAATTGTTGAAATTTATTATTTTTTCTTTATACTGAGGTATCATTCTTGGTGAGGGCAGGATGCTACTCAGGGTCAGGGTCATACCCGCCTGAGATACATGATCAGAGAGCTCTTCCATGTCTCTTTTCATGTAGTCCAGGGAGGTACATCTCAGGTCATTCACACCAACATGAACAATGACAGAGTCATATTTGTACTTGTTCTGGAGTGACCTGAGTGCTTGTGTTATGTGGTGGAGTCTGGATCCCGATAGGCAGCTAACAGTAACCTTCTCATTGTCCAGCCTAGTAAGTGGGGTGTCAGTGTGCCTGACTATTGAGTCACCTATTACTAGTGTGTTAGGTATGTTATTTCGCCTTGATTTTGTGTTTTATTTGTTGTCTGGTTTGTGACGGAAGGTGCAGGTTTTGTGGGTGTCTGCTTTGGAGCTCTCTGATGCTTTTGCAGGTTTTTATTTAGAGCCTCCGAGTATGATTTTGTGTATTTATGTGTATTTTTTGCCAGTGCTGGTTTAGTAGCTCTATGTGAGACTGGAGGTGTGGTGCAAGTGTTAACCTTCTCCTTATGACTGTCTGTTCCAGTCTTGGGTGGAGAGGCCTTAGCCTCCAGTTTGGCTGTATATTTGCATCTCTCGCATATGTTAGTGTTTTGTGGTGGGAGGAGAAGGCTGTCTGTGTACATGAGGCAGTTGTAACATTGCCTCAGGATACCCAGATTCACCAGCTGGACTGGAGAGTACAACTGAAGTTGCCCTTTGGTCATGCCTGAATAATAGGGTGAGCTGCTTAGTCGCTTGGTTGGTGAGGGGTGGATAAAGAGCCTTGCCCTGCTGAGCAGTCAAGTGTCAGGGTATATTAGTGCTTGCTATTAGGTCTGAGCAAGTGTTGGACTGTAGGCTGCTTTTTGAGTGCTTAGGTTGAGAGTTAGCTGTAATGAAGAAGATTTTCTGTCCATTGTCAAGAGTATTCCCAATTAATTATTTTCAGTACCCATTGGTCTGAGGCTATTTGTGTCCAGGCTGTGTGTCCAGGTCACTGGGATGAGCTAAAGCCTAGGGGAAGGTGAGAAGGGAGGAGGGACAGGAGGAAGGGATGGGATACGCTGAGTCTTGGAACAGTCACTCTTTAACAAGGGAAGGCTCTTTTTCTAGGAACGGAATCCCTTTTATTTAGTTTGGAAGCACTATGCTCCTGTTATTTCCTCTTGGTCCCCTGCCTGTTGTTAGGCTGGGATTTTTTTTCTGCCCTTTGAAGTCGGATGACTGGTTAGGGGAGAACCTGAGAATATGAAACATTCTAGATATCCCTTGCATCAATTTAGCTCTATCATACTATTGAATCTGGATGGCAGCAGGACCAAATACAAATTCAAGACTTAAAGGAGCATCCAAAATCTATTTTTTAATTCCTCAGAAAAATTCTGGTAATGTAAACAAGCATGTCTTTGTAATATAACAGAAGCAGCCGCATTTCTAGAAATACTGTCTGCAACTTCCAAGACACTCCTCAAAGCATATTTTGAATCCTGAATCATGTTAAAAAAATGTCATTTATATAACACTTGTTCAGTAGGCAAAGATACAGCAAAGTCATCTAAACTGCAAGCACACTGCAAAATACCTTTCCATATGAAGCCCTGACAATTTAAAATTCTAAAGTCTAAATTACTAGATTGAGCTAACCTTTTTCCCCTGAAATTCTAATCATTTGCCAATTTTATCCAGTAGTATAGGGTTAGAAGAAGCCAAGGCTCTTTTGTTAGATTTGGCAGCTGTAGAAACTGCAGATGGATCAGCTGACAAAGGAGCAAAGAGAGCTACAAGATCAGAGTACACCTTGTATTTCTTCTAAGCCTTTTTAGGAACACGCTCACTAGTTACAGGGGTTTAACGTGCAGTTTTATAGCCATCTTCTAACACCAGTATCAGAGTAGGAACAGCCAAAACATTTGGAATCTCATCCTAATAAGAAAAAAAAAAAACTCTGCTAATCTCTGGTGTATCTCCAGACTGCTTCCAGTCAAATACATCTCTAAACCTAGCTAGCATTCATGGAAAGGTAAACACTTGTTGGGTTTTTGAACATGTTCGACTTCCAAAGCATCAGACTGAATGGTCTCAGAGTGTTCACTGCTGTGTGCATCAGAATTCCCATGAAAATCTGCAGTGTCACATTGATCTCTAGAGAAGATAGCCTCAGAGTAATTTTTAATAGAAGCATAGCCTCCAAGATTAGTTGACTATAAAATACTCAGCTAAAGAAACCACATCAACCCTATACATGCTAATAACCTGATTATCTATCATGTGGTGAAGTTTTTGTACCTTCTTACTGTGAAGTACACTAGAGGACAAAATATCTGGGGAAAGAGTATTGTCTGGCAAGGGGTCTCTTACCTCAGACCTCTCTTGTGTCTAATAGAAATGGGTGTGTATCAGGGTTCAGCTGTGTCTGAACCAGTTGCTGAGTCCTGAAGGATGAGTCTGACCTCTGTACTACAGAGGGCTGCTGGCTCACACCATAGTGTGGCAGAGAAAAAGGCAAGTGGTCTGCAGGCCAGCTTAAGTCAACAACAGGTCCTCCAATACCTGAACCAAATGTTGTAACAGCCCTGGAGGATGTGCCTAACCTCTGTACTGCAAAAGGCTATGGGCTCACACCATAAGGTGATGGTGAAAATGGTAAGTGGTCTGCAGTCGGCTGAAAGTAAAAACAAATTCACAAACCACAGGCTGCTGTTTTTGTTGATTTTGTTTTCCTTTGTAGGTGCAACTAGATTTGATAAGAGGCAGCTATATCAGGATCCATCAAGTCAGGGGAAAAACAAAAGACAGAAAAATATACTGATGCTATTAATGGCTAACTGAGGCAGCAATAACAGAAAATATAAACTATGTTTCCACACAACAAACAGGGCTAAATTCCATAAAATATAGCAATAACAGTTAAAAATTGTGCAAAGCCTTTTTCTACAATTTTTGAAGTATAGTAAACAGCACACGCAGTCACTGCATCATGTAAAATTCATTTGTCCAAATCATCATCATCAACCCACTTTTTTCCCGTTTTTTTCTATATGGGGTTGGGATGTTGTGTCAACTGTCGCCATTGCTCCGAATTCAATACCACTGTCCCACCTTCTTTGACAGTCATGTCTGATTGCCTCGGGTGTTCTCTCACAGTATCCATCCACCTCTATGCTGGACATGCTTGTTTCCCCTTGCCTTCTTCCTGCCTGTCCCAAATCTTCTTCACCAGACTGTCTTCTGCTTTTCTGCACATGGGCCTGAAAAAACATGATCTGCTCAATTTCACCTTCTCTGCAACTAGAGCTACCTTGGCTATTGCTCTGGTGTCCTGATTTCTTTGTCTGCATCCTACAATCTGTCTCATTCACTTCACTGCCAATACCTCTTTCTCAACTGCTCTGCCTTTACTGCCCAAGTTTTTGTACCACATACTAGTACTGGTTGCACCACTGTTTCATACACCTTACATTTCAGATTCCTTGGCATTCTTTTGTCACACACTACCCCCTGACACTCTATGCCAGTTGGCTGCAGCCCCTCTGATTCCAGTTTTGACCTCTTCATTCAGACTTCCCTTCTCCTCAACCTCCCCTCTCAGATATCTAAAGCTATTAACCTATTCCACTATTTTCCCCTCTAACTCAATTCTCAACTTCTTCTGATACCCCCATTTACTGTCCTTACAACTGTCTTATCTGTACTCAGTTTCATCTTATGTGCCTTCAGTTTTGCATTCCATTCCCCTATCCTTTGTTGAGGTTCTTGCTCAAACTGTGCCTATAATGCTACATTATCTTCACACACATCTAATAATGCAGTCTCATGACCCCTCTGACCTGTTTCTAAATGTAGTCCATCACCAGTATGAACAGCAGCGGGCTCAAGAGCTGAACTCTGATGCACACACACTGCTGTTGGGAACCACTCTCTGAGACCAAACACTATTTGTACTTGATTCTACCAATGTTTCTGGGACTTTGAACCACCACAAGACTGCCCAAATCAGATTTCCTAGGCCCCTGTCATATACTTTCTCCAAGTCTAGGAATGCTCATTTGGACACTTTCCTCATCTTGAGCTTCTTCCCATCTATCTAACAGACTGAAATAATACTGATTCAATGGCATTAGTAAGGGAATTATTTACAATGTATGTTCATGAACAGCAATTGCTTCAGATTGCAAAATAAACTACCAGGGAAAGGAACATACTAGACATTGTTTACTTTCCTAAATAAATTACTGTTACTTTATGTCATGTCTCACCACTGTTGATGTACAGTGATTATGGGGATATACAGGGTAATTTGTTGCTAGATAATTCTGACAAACTGAAATGTAAACCAATGGACAGAAGACTAAGTACAGATTATATGGAAGCAAAACAGTCACTATGCAAAACTAATTGCAGTGATCCATTCACTAGAAAGGAATGTGGACAGTTTTGAAAGACAAATTGAGTGCAAAAAAAAACAAAAAAAAAGTTTAACATCAGGATCAAGGTATACAATGTCAGGGAGATATATGTCCATAAAGACAATACACCTGAAAAAATATATAATAAATGGAAAATGGGTTGAATTATAATTTTTATACCTGAAATAAACAAGCTGGACAAACAAATTAAGTATATTGTGAGACAAGATCGATAAAATTTTGAAGAAAATGTATATAAAGATATTGAACATAATAGGAAACAGTTTTAATATGTGGAAGGAGTAAAGACATATACATTGATAAACTGTGTATAGATTCTAAAATTTATTCTCAGACACAACAGATTATAATATAGTGACAAAGTCTTATACAAAACAATTTGGCTCCACAAAGCGGGTGATAAGTTGTTCTAGTTATATCCAGGTACCTTCAGATACAGGAATCAAAACATATTACATTGAAAGAACTATGCAAAGTGGATACAATCAAAAACTTGGAGGCTTCATAATAAGTAATAATGACCAGAGAACACTTCAGCAAGAACCTATAGTACCATTATATTTATTATTTACTAGTTCATATAAATATGGGGAGATTCCTCAAGATTGGAGAAATGGTTTATTAAACTTGTCTTTAAGGGAAAGCGGAGTAGGACAAACCTGGAATCATATAGACCCTTAAGTCTACTGTCATGTTGTGGAAAAGTAATGGGGAAGGTAATATTGGGTAAGTTATTATCAGGTTGGAACTTGAAACCATATATTAGCATGCATATGTTGAAAATAGATCTATTACCAACTGTAACATGATGTTCTATAACAATATAATAACAGCTATGAATGAAAAATTGTGCTGTGATGTAATTTATATAAATGTAACTTCAGCATTTGACAGGGTCATACACAAAATAGTGATCACTAAATAAGAACAACTAGTTATTGATTTACTCTTGATAAGATGGATAGTTGCATAGCTTACAATAGGACATGGCATATATTATACAGAAATTGGTCAGTTGAAATTCTTGGCTACAGTCAGGATGTCCCACAGGGCTCTATCCTGGGCCCTTACTTGTTTAGATTGTATCTTTCAGACCTATCTTTTTCATCTGAGGTGTTCTACAGTCTGCATGCAGATGACCTGAAACTGGGTAAACTGATTACATGTCTCACAGATAGGGCATGTCTGCAAAAGAACTTGACTAAATTGACCATTTGGGCACAGGAGAATAATATGCTGATAAATATATCAAAAACTAAGCATAAGAGTTTTGGGAGACATAAACTGAAAGGTAAATATTTAATATAGCACACAGTGATTGAAACTATAGACTCATTTAAGGACCTGGTTGTATGGGTAGATTGAGCTTTGAGTTTTTCTAATCATATCAACCAATTGGTTAATGATAGTTATAGAACTATAGGTTGTATAAAAAGATTTACAAAGTCTAGGAAATCAGAAATAATGGAGTAATTGTTTGTTAATTACATTAGACCCAAACATGAGTATGGAATAAAAACAAGGGAACCTTGTAAGAAAACAAGCATGAGTAAACTGGAATGAGTACAGAGCACCCATGGATGTGAAAATGGTAGTGATTATGAAAGACTAAAATATCTGAACTTGTATAGTGTCGCTTGCAGATACTTAAGAGGACATCTTATTTTGATATATAGGGCATTTAGAGACAACTATCTCTGGGAATGTTTGGGGTTATCACAATGTAGTACAGAATCACCATACAACCTATGGAAAAGATTCTATAGGAATGAGAAGTGTACTAATTGGTTCTCTGAGAGAGCAGCTGATGCATGGAACAGAATACCAAACAACATTAAAGCAAGCAATAGTTCAAATATTTTTAAGAACAGCCTGGACACTTGTTATGGAAACAACTGTTTTAGTATATTGGCAGGCTAGAAAAGCATTAACGCCCATACTTGAAATATCTGTATGCATGTATCTGTCTCACTACAAACATCAGGTTGGTTGTGCTGCACCCTGATATGAATCCAAACTGCTCATCTCCAATCTTACTTTCTACTACTCTGAGTATTTATTTATCGATCACCATCTCCAGAACTTTCATGCAGCGTGACAGGAATTTTATACCTCTGTACTGCCCATAACTGAGGTTGTCCCCTTTTTCTTGTACAATGGCACTAGCAGGCTTATTCTCCAGTCGTATGGGATACACATTTTTTTCCGTACTGCTATGAGCACCCTCAGGAGCCATTTCTCCCCTTTCTAACCCAACTTCAGGATCACATCAGCTGTGACCTCATCTGATCCTGCTGCATTCCCTGATTTCATTTTCCTAAGTGCTGTTCTTATTTCTTTTTGGGTGTGCACCTCCTTTTCTTTCATTGTAGGCTGCATGAGGCTATCATTCTTCTTCAGCTTCACTTATTTCCTCTTCTTCCTAAAATGCTAGAGTCCTGAGCAATTCACTGAACTCCTGTGCTTTCTCTCCAGTCAGTTTCCAAGTCTGCAGCCTAGTATCTGTTGACCTCAAAGCCTTTTCTGATCACTGCTTGGAGCTGACTGTGGCAACAAGTGGTCTATGCTGCGGGATGACTTTGCAATCACTGATTCTATTCCACTGCCCTTTCCTTACTAGGAGGAAATCTGTCTGAGTTGCATGTTGGCCTCCCTTCTATGTCATCTTATGACTGTCTCTTATGCTGAACAATGTGTTGGCAACCATCAAGCCATTTGCCAGACAGAAGTCTAGAATGGCCTCTCCTTCTTTATTCCTGTTACCATTTGTATGTGGACCCAGGCAATCCTCATACTCTGTTCTTTCTTTCCTGATACACGCATTGAGGTCACCCATCATCAACACCAATTCCTGTTGTCCTGCTTTATCTAGTAGGTCCTACAACTGCTGTGTGAATGCACTCTTTTCTTCATTATCGCACCCTTGCTGTACAGCATAGGCTGAGATTATTAACAGTGTCCTATCCTTACACTGGAGTCTGACTGGTATGAGTTTGTCACTAATTCTGATGACATCCCTCACTGTCTTTTGAAGCCTTTCCCTCAATTCCCACACCATTTCTAGTCTGCCTTCCACCAGAGTAGTAAATTCTGAATCCCAAGCCAAGTGGCTTTGCTGCACTGCCTTTCCACTTTGTCTCCTGGATACAGAAGATGTCCAGCCTCCTCCTTACCATCGTGTCATCCACTTCCAAGCTGTCTCCTGTCAGTGAAGCTATACTCAGTGTAGCAATATTCATTTCATATTTGACAGGTTGATTGGTTTTACATCCAGCTTTCGCTCAACAGATGACAGGCTGACATAGGTCGTAGTCCTCAACCCACTTACCACCAACGAATACCCATGCCCACTTTGACGACATTAGTCATCATGACCAAATCATCTAGAGTCATTTTTTACACTGTTGAGTGGCTAGCCCTGGCACGTTATGCAGTCAGTGATCCATGTTCTCCTATCTAGAAGGTACTGCACACCACAGCTGATGCCCAAAGTGGCTGATCTATACAACATTTCCCCCACAGATGCCATCTAAAGTTTGTATTGCTACCCACAACTGTATTCTTGTGTCATTTTCAGGTGGAAACATTCATCATGTATTTTCTGGGGAGGACCTTCAAAGGGAGAACATGCAAACTCCACACAGACACTGGTTTGGGGTCAGGATCGAATCATATCTTGTGCATGGGAGGTGAAGATCTTAACTATTATGAAAAAACGGTCTCTGGAAATAGCGACAAAAATCAAATATATATACTTAAACAAAACAGAAAACTTTTTGTAAAACTGCATAAATAAGCATTTACATATAAATTCCTTTGTCTAAAATGAAAAAAAAAAAACAGAAAATGCAAATGAAGTAATATGAGGTAAAATTGTGATTTAATTAATACAATTTCTAAAGCAGTGTTAAATCAGTAGTAAATATCATAGAAATTAATAAAAAAGTGAAAAATGCAATATTTTCCTCTCAGAACTTCAAAGAGACAGTCCCTAGCGTTCAACTGACGTCACAGAATTTCAGATTCCTAGTACTAGTCATAAAACACTTTAGAAAAGCCTCATAACTAATCAAAAGCAGTATTAAGCATACAGATAACACAGTAGTAAATTAGAATTCTCAGAAGAATTAACAGCAGTAGTACAGAGCAAATATGCCAAAATAAAAAGTTAACACACATATATTATTTTTAAATAAAACAAAAAGAGAAGACAAGTATATAATAAAAAGAGGAAGGGAAGTTCCAAAAGGAAGCTATAATCTACCAATGCAGGCTGTTGAGGCAATAGTAATACTATGAGACACCTTCAGTTGGCACGAAAGACTAAATAAATGACTGTGACAGGGGGTTAGGCTTGCCCTGATAGGAGGGGCTTAGCCAACCCATCACAGAGAGACAGGGGAGGGGATTCTGAGCTCTGGAAAGCTGCCACTGTGAGGTTTATGCAGTCATTGTACCCATATGCCACTGAGGCAGTGTGAATGATGAATATTGTTGCAGCAGCCTCAGCTATACAGATCATATCCTGCCAAGGACTGGACCATCCACCCAGCTTCTAAAGCTCTAAGGCACCTTCCATGTAATGCAAATGCTGAACAGTTTGAGGTGAATGGCAAAAATGCAGGGATTAGGGTGCAAAATCATCAGAACTTTCTTGACTCAAAGTAAGTGAGGCTAGAGTCCTGCCAGCTAAAAATGTGATAGATAAAGGGAAATGGGAACTCTATCCATACTCTGACATAAAACACAATAAAAGAAGAGGGTGATCCTGATAGAGTACAGAGCTATTTGAACATCTACTGATATGGTAAGTTTATTTACACAGCTGTACTATGTTCATCACTGCACTCTGGCAGTGCAATGCTACAAGCTTTCCAGACATTTAGGCCAACAGCACAACAGACAGGGGCTAAAGGCAGAGGTGTTGCAACTTAAGTTGCAACAAATGCAACTCCAGGTTGGTTAAACAGGATAATGACTTAGAATTCATCCACATCCAAGTCTCCCTAGACAAGGTTTCTTATCATATCCTAGTCAGCTATTGGTCACCCTGTGTGATCCACAAAGCTCACAACTCATATCTAGACCTACTAGAGGTGCTCGCCATCCAACCAAATACCCTACTCATGGGAGACTTTAACTACCTGTCTATGGACAAGAAAATGTACTCTTCATCTAACTGACAGGCACAACGTTTCCTCAACTTTTATCAACACGACACCCCCCCCCCCCCGACCATATAGTGCACACTCCAACCAGAGGATCAGACTTACTGGATCTAGTACTCACCAGCATGAGATAGCATTGTGGTGCTCACTAAAGCCAAACACACTTTCAATGGGCCCTGACAACATCACTGGTTGCCTCCTAAATAGCCTAAAGTGTGACCTAGCAGGAACACTTGCAGCACTTTCCAACTACAGTCTCAAAACAGGTTACTTGCCAGGTGAATGAAGGGCCAAAACAGTCATCTCTCTACATAAGGCTGGACTATCAATTGACCCCAGGAACTACAGATTCATCAATCTGACAAGTCTAATATGCAAAACCATGGAATAAATTATCATGGAAACAATCAACAAGGACGTGGCAACCTACAGACATGAGCACATCCCAGTTTGGCTTTGATAAGAAATGTCTTACCTAAGCAACCTGGTAGACTTCCCTTGAGAGGATCACCAAGGTTATGGATGAGGGGAAAATGGATGTATACCACCAACCTTGACCTGGCCAAGGTGTTCAATACAATACTCCACTATGGTATAGTCAAAAAAAACTTTCAGAATTAAGTATACATTTTTACATAACTCACTGGATTGGTGTCTGGTTCTCAGATAGGACCCAAGAAGTCAAGATTGGTGAGACCACCTCCACCAGGAGACTGGTCACCAGTGGAGTACCCCAGGATTCTATGTCAAGTCTGCTCCTGTTAAGAGTCTACTTCTCAGAAGTCAAGGCAAATGCCAAAGGCCTCTGGTCACCAAGTTTGCAGATGACTGTAAATTGGGAGCTATCATAACAAAACTGGTTTGGTTGTGCTTATAAAGATCCTGCTGATGGTTAGTCTAGCAAAAAACTATGAACCTGTAAGAGCACTGCTGCAGTAGCCTAAGCTATATGGGTTGAATGCTATAGCTTAGAAAGAAAGGGGGGAGAAAGAAGGAAAAGAATCCAGGTGCCCTTGGAGAATAGTTCAAGCAAAGTCTGCTCGGGAACTAGAGAAAGAATAGAATTTGTAGCATTTTGTAAAGTTGTGTGCAGATGACCAAGTTGCGGCCTCTAGTATATTTCTAGAGTCTGTCCCTTTTCAAAAAGCCAGTGAAGTAACCAAAGTCCTGGTAGAATGGGCCCCTGACCTTGCTTGGAAGTGCTTTGTTATGGTGAGAGTTAAAAAAAAGCGATAGCATGAGATGACCATTTAGAAACTATCTGCTATCACACTGATTGCCCCATTTTCTTAACTTCGCAGGAAACCCATTTTCTTAACTTTATAGGAAAGAAATATTGATTACAATTCCTGAAGTTTTTTGTCCTGTCCATGTAGTATTTGGGTTGCCTGTGGACATCCAAAGTGTGTAGAATTCTTTCTCCTGTATTTATGGTTCTGTATAGAAAACAGAGAGATGAACATCCTGGCTCAAAGTAAGCTCTAAAACTACTTTAAACATAAAGGAAGGATTCATTCTCAAAGTTACCCTAGCTTTGTGAAAGATGAGACAGGTTTGAATCACCAAAAGAACTTGTAACTCAGACACCTTCTTGCAGAAATCAGAACAATGAGTAACCCTATTTTCCAAGAAAAGAATGTACAGCTGTGTAATTTGGAATTAACAAAAAAGTAGATGTTTGAAAGATCACTGCTGCAGCAGCCTTAGCTATATCAGTTATATCCTGCCAAGGATATAATGGCTGGCCAGATTCCAAAGATTCAGAGCGTCAGAGCACCTTCTACCCACCCAAACTGTCACACAGCTTGGGCCTTGGGCTGAGCTAACTAGAAGGCAAGTTTGGGCGCAAAACCTATCAGAGCTTTCCTGCCAGCTGAAAGAGGGAGGCTAATCCCTGAAAGGACTGTTTGTCTTTCGGCTTTTCCCGGTTAGGGGTTGCCACAGCGGAACTCCGGTCCGCTAATGATTGGCAGTAGAGTTTTACATGCTGGCTTGCCGGGCCTAATGCACAACCTTCAACGAAGGAATGCCCATTCACGCATGTCGCCACACAGAAGATGCTCTAACTGAGAATCAAACGGGCAATGTCTAACTGTGAGGCGACAATGCTACCGCAGCACCACCACCTGGTTGGAAAAAAAAAACAAATGTCTACACCCTGGCATAAAAGACACACCAAAAAACAATCCATCCCTTTCCAAAACTCAGAGATGAAGCCTAGGTCCTGGTAGAGTGGGCCTTGACTCTGCCTGGAGCATGTTTGTTATGGTGAGTATTACAAAAAGTAACAGTCTTTGACAACAATTTGGAGATAGTCTGTTTTGACACAGGCTGTTCCTTCTTACCTTCATAAGAAGGAAACAATTGATCTGAAGATCTGAGAGATATAGTTCTGTCTAGATAGTACCTGACTTGTCTGTGGAAATCTAATGTATGGAGTATCCTTTCTCCCTCATTTTTAGATTCAGTAAAGAAAATAGAGAGATGGATAGTTTGACTTAAAGTAAACTTGGATACCACTTTAGGTATAAAAGGATTAGTTCTCAAAGAAACCATGCCCCTATGGAAAATGAGGAAGGGTTTCCTCACCATAAGAAATTGCAACTCAGGTACCCTTCTTGCAGTGGTCAATACAAGCAGTCAGACTGTTTTCCATGTTAAGAACCTCAAGTCAACCAGAACAGATGACACCAAAAGGAGCAAGGGTTAGCTTCTTTAACACAAAATCAAGATCCCAAGAAGGGGCCCCAGTTTACTTGACAGCCTCTTATGCAAAACCCCTTTCAAGAACATTTTGACATTAGAATGCACTGAAAGGGAGGATAAATGGGCAGACATGCTGAAAAGGCCAATACATGAACCTTGATAGAGCAATAAGAAAGGCAATAGGACAGTAACTCATGCAAATATTGTAAAGACAGAGAACAGCTAGCCCTGAATGTGTGCTGGTTATGTTATTGGCATCAACCAGAAAACCTTTTCCATTTGCTAATATGTAATTTTCTAGTAGCAGCTTTCTTGCCTCCATTAGGACTTGCTGCACATCCTCGGTAAACAGGTGCCTAAAAAGAATTAAGACCTTATCATCCAGGCAGTCAAATGAAAATGATTGATGGCGAAGTGTATAAAACACCCCTATTCTTGTGTGAGTAGATCCAGTCTGTGAGGAAGCTTGTGGTGTTTGCCCTTGGCCATTTCTGAAAGAAGGGAAATCCACAGTTGCCTAGGTTTATTTATTTATTTATTACATTTGTTAACTGGGAAAGTCCGACTGGGCCAGGAGCCATTTTCAGCAGAGGCCTGGGGAGAAAAGCTCCACAACAGTACAATTTATACATTGTCAGACACAGCACTTGTTCACTGTACAGTAATATTAAGACATTAATATACGATTATATTTACAATATAAAACAGTTATGGCTGAAACTGATCCACAGAAAGCATTGTTGGACTTGAGATGTGATAAATTAGCCTTGTACACATTTTCCTATAAGCAGTGTTGGCAAGGCAACAAGCATGGGATTAAAACAAGGAATATTTAGTTGGGGTGGGCTCAGGGAGAATTTGTAGCAATAATGATGAAAATCACCTGGATGAGTAGGCAGTGCAGGGAGTGAGCTTAGGAGGATTAGCCTGTGATGAGGCAGGAGCTAAGCCAGTGTTAGTTAGGTAGCTTATTAGCAGTTGTTTGAACTCATGACTGTGTGGATTTTTAGTTATTGCAGAGGGGAGAGTATTCCATAGTCTGCCAATTTTATTGGAATAGAGACAGTTACCATGATAGTTATTAGAATTAGTGACCTTTAGTGTAAATTTATTGGAGGATCTCAGGGTCCTGGCGTTAAGATTTGGTTGGACAAGATTCAAGAGGGCAGGGCAGGTAGTGGGATGGTGAATAGTTTTATGGAACATTGATAGTTGGTTGAGAGCCAGAAGGTTAGGGAGTTCAAGCCATTTTGGTTGAGTGAGCACAGTACACTGGTGAGTCCTATGTGGGGTATTCAAAGCAAACTTAGCAATTTTGTGATAGCAGGATTCTAGGTTATTTAGGTCTGATTTGCAAAAGTTGGTGAATATGTGGGAGCTGTAAAGGAGGGGTGAAAGTAGGTGAGAATGGGCTCTGGAAAGCCTGGCATTGTGGGACAGGTATGGTTTGACCCTATATAAGGTGTGAAGCTTGATGTGTACTTTTTTGATTGTTAAGGAGACATGTTTTTCAAAGGTTAGATTCTCATCAAAGGAGACCCCTAGGACTTTGATATGAGTTGTGGGTTCGATATTTGCGCTGTTTGAGGAGTAAATTGATAGGGGGTATTCCAAGGTTTGGATTTCTTATTTTTGAAGATTATAAATTCGGTTTTGTTTGGGTTAAATATTAACTGATGATCTGAGAGGTATTTTTCTATGCTGGAGAAGGATGCTTGCATTTTTATTTGTAGTTCTTGGGGTGTTGGGGCAGAGCATTTAAGGGTAGCATTGTCTGCATATTGGATGGTTTGGGTTAGTTTAGTTGCTGTGCTGAGAGCATTTGTGAATAGGATGAAGAGGAGAGGGCCTAGTATGAAGCCTTGGGGGATGCCTACAAAAATGGGGAGAAGGGGGGGTATTTTCCATTTGGTAGCCTGCTGCCTATTAGAAAGATAACTGAGGAACCAGGACAGAGAGGATGTGTAAATGCCATAGTCAGAGAGTTTATTGAGTAGAAGTTGGTGGGAAATGGTGTTGAAGGCTTTAGACATGTCCAGAAAGATAGAGTAGACTGCCTGGCCTTCATTTAGAAGCTGATGAATGGTGTTTGTATTAGGGCAGTTGAAGTACTGTGTTTGGGTATGAAACCGTGTTGAGAATGGGATAAGAGATTATTTGAGAGTAGATGGTTGAGAAGCTGTTTGTGTGTGCATTTTTCTGGGAATTTGGCTATGGGGGATAGAAGAGTGATGGGGCGGAAGTTGAATAATTCTTTGGAGGGTCCACCTTTGTGGAGTGGGATGATATGGTATATTTTCCAGAGACCAGACACACATTTTGTGGAGATTGAGCGATTGATCAGGATAGATATGTGGTAAGCAATAAATGGGGCTGCACATTTTAAGAATTCGTTTGGGAGCTGGTCAGCAGCCAGGCAGCAGGGTTTAAGTTTGGTTAGGAGAGATTTAATTAAGCTTGTTTGAATAGGTAAAAAAGTAAAGGGTTTAGGGTTATCAAAGAAGACGGTAGGGAGTGTAATAGGTGAAGTAGGATGGTCGCCTAGAAGGGAGGTAATGGAATTTATAAAGTGGGAGTTGATCTGGGTTGCTATGGGTTCAGTGTTGTTAGTGGTTATAGGGGTTGGGGTAGGAGAGTGGCCTGGATGTAGGAGATAGTTTATGTTATCCCAGAATTTATGGGGGGGGGGTGTTCCTGGTGTTCCTGTTGGCAGGAAAGGAAATACTTTTGCTTGTCTGCTTTGATTTGTTTTTTTTTTTTTGCTAGATTTCGTAGCTGTTTATAGGTAGTTAGGCTAGATGTGTTTTTGGTTGTATGGTAGTCTGACAGGCTCTATCTCTTTGCTTATGTAAGAGCTTGGTTTCTTTGGTTAGCCAGGGCAGAGGCTTGGATTTTGTGTGCATTTTACTAATTGGGGCAAAGTTGTTGAGTATGTCAAGGAAGATGGAGTTGAAAAATTGTACTGCTAGGTTGAGTTGGAGATATTTTAGGGGTTTCCAGTCAAATTGTTGTAGGATCTCATTAAAAATTGAGGGTGAGAAGTGTTTTCGCAGCGAATGCATTTGTAGGAGATTTTAGATAGAGTGTGTACATGTCTTCTGTAAAGAATAGCAGGGGCATGAACACTGAGAGAGTCAGGAAGGCAGCCTGCTATGTAATTCAGGTTGGGCTTGTAGGTTCATAGCTTCATAGGTAGGTACTAGGCTATCAGCCCAAGGGCCTAAGTAAGTCTAGCCAACAAGGTTCCCTGGCTTACACCACCCAAGAAAGTTATTTTCCTGTGCCCCTGTCGAGCAGAGCCACAGAAGTGATCCCCGGGGTGTGTTTCCTATTTCCTGTCCACTCATCAAGATTTTTCTTGAAGAGAGCTAATGAGGAATTTTGCTTGACATAGATGGGTAGCTTGTTCCAGAGTATGGGAAGTCTCTGGAACAGGAATCTATTCCTCCAGCATGTCCTGTTTATTGTGGTGTCAAGGTTTTGGTCCCTAGATCATGTAGCTCGGAAGGATTGGGATTTCTTTAGGTGTAGCATGTCCAGGAGTTCTGGGTTTGACATAGCTTTATATGTTAGACAGAGATCACCTCGGAGTAGGTGATATGCTATGGAGTAAAGCTGGAGTTTTTTTGAGACAGTCAGTGTAGGGCATCTGTTTGAGGCCAGTAATCCTCTTTGTGATGTACTTCTGTGGCCTTTCCAGTTGCTGAAGATGTCTTGTGAGGTACATTCCAAAAGGGGTGTTGTACTCTATAATGGGTCTAATGATGACTGTCGAGTAGAGGGGAACAATGACCTCTTTTTTCCTGGATGAGAACCCTTTTGTGATGAGGTGTGCCATGTAGGAGGATTTCCTGACTACTGTGGCAATGTGATTATCAAAGGAGAGACTACTGTCTACTTGGGTCCCAAGGTCTCTTATCACACATTTGGTGTTAAGTAGCTTATGTGGTAGTTCATGGGTACAGAGTTTTTACCAAAGGGGATAACAATGCACTTTTTGGCATTGAGCTTGAGGTCATGGCTCTGACACCAGGAATCTGTCACAGTGAGGCCCTTCTATAGGATGTCCACATAATTTGGGGACTCGACTATGGTTCCTAGTTTGCAGTCATCTGCGAACGTCATTAGCCAAAGGCCTTCTGTGTTAGCCTGTACTTCAGAGAAGTAGATACCAAACAGGAGAGGTTCCAGGACTGAACCCTGTGGTACTCCACTTACCACTGGTTTGAAGTCAAATTTGGAGTCTGCAACTTTTACAGTGCGGGTCCTCTCAGTGAGCTAGTTGGCAACCTATCTTGTGACATAGGGATTTATACTTGTTTAGTGAGTTTAGCTATAATTCCAAAATGGGGGATGGTGTTGAAAGCCTTGGCAAGGTCAAGATAGGCTGTGTGAACCACCCTACCCTCATGTACGACTTTGGTGACTGCCTCAAAGAAGTCAATCAGGTTCATGAGGCATGATCTGCCTTTCACAAACCCGAAATGGGTGGGGTCCAAAGTTTGGAGATTACCAATGTCTTTGTTTAGGAGTACAGACCAGGCTCGTCAGGCTAATAGGGTGAGAGTTCCCGGGATCAGTGGTGGCTCCCCCTTTGTGGAGTGGGATAATTGTTGCTATGTGCCATTCAGTAGGCACAAAGCCTGACTTGAGTCTATGATTGAACATGGTGCTTAGATGGGGAGCCAGTTTGTTCTGAGGTTCATGTAAAACACAGCCTGGGATGTTGTCCGGTCCCATGGATGCTGTGATTTTGGCTTTAGAGAGTGCAGCTTTTACCTGCTTAGTTGTAATTACAGGGACTCTGCATTCTTCCTGTATAGATATGGGCCCTTTAGGCGGGTGAGAGGGGGGTAAAGTTAGCACTGAACCTATCTGCCAGGTTGTTGGCAATATCAGATGGTTCTGTAATTTTCTTGCCGCTGTGCTGTAACTCAGAGCAGATCTGGGTGTTCCCATTGACATTCTTGACATAGCTATAGAATGCTTTGTGGTTGTCCCTAGAATCAGTGGCAATTTTGTTTTCGTAGCTAGCTTTGGAGGCTCTTATAAGGGATCTCAGCTTCTTGAGGCTGACCAGGGAGCTCCTCCACTCATGGGATTTTACTCTCTTTTGCATCAGTTTCTTACTTCTGTTGTAGAGTTTGTTTATGGCAGGGGACCACCAAATTAGCTTCTTTTTCTGGTGGGTAGCGTCTTGGTTCTGTTTGGGATAGCACGATCCATGCACTCGTGTAAGTGCTTATAGAGTGCATTTGTGCAGGATTCAGCAGTTGTAACTGTATTGTCTATCTGCCTGGGTGTCATGGGTGTCATGAAGTTTGTAGGTTAGAATTCAGTCTAATGTAGACTGTCTGTTGGAGTGTTTGTCAAAATGTGTGGGGCAATTTATGGTCTGGGTGAAATTGTAGAGATTGAGGAAATTAGTAGGGTTATTGGAAATACAGGTTTGCCAATCAAGGCTGAAATCGATGAGAATTATTTTTTTTTTTATTGAAATTAAGGGATGCCCATATAAGGAGGCTTTCAATGATGGGTAGGGTGTTACCAGGAGGGAGGTAGAAGCTATGATGATAACTGTTTTATTAGGATTTATTTCCAGACGAGTGGTTAGGATTTCAGTGTATTCTAGGTCAGGTGGGGAGCATTGGAGTTATTCTATTTTAAGGGTATTCTTAAAGAGTACAGCTACACCATCACCCCTTTTACATAACCTCTCTAGTCTGATAATGTTATAGCCATGTGGGGTAACCTCATTGTCCATGATATGTGACTTTAACCAGGTTTTGGTTATAACCACTGGGTCAGGGTTGTAGGTGGCTAAGGTGGCTTGGAATTTACTAGTTTTGTTGACTATACTGTGAAGACTGAAATTGGTAAGTAGTAGGTCTGAGTTGGTTGTTTTTGGAAGTGAGGGGTAGAGGTGGGTGTTTAGGTGGGTAAGTGAAGAGTTGGGTGATGTATGTGGAAGTGAGGGTGTGTTATGGGGACCCGATTAGGATGGATGTCTGCGCGCAGTTTAATTTTAGCGGTAGAGTGTAATATGTGTTGTTTTAGTTTAATTGTAGAGTTTGGGTGATTGTGGGCTAGGGGAAGTGGACAGAGGGTATTTTGGAGTTAGAAGGAGGCAAGTAGGCATTTAGAAATCTTAAATAGTTGTGGGCAGATGTTAGAGTAGGAGTGGGATATTGGGGTAGGTTGGAAGGGAGTCACCACACTGATCTAGGAAGATTCATTCTGAATCTTCAGAAGTACCCTGGATATTAGTGGAAAGGTTGGAAAAACATACGGGAACATTCCTGTCCAAAGAAAAGAAAATACATATATCTTACACGCTGTCTTGCATAGAGTCTTGGAACAGAACCTTGCCAACTGATTGTTCAATTAGGAGGCAAAAAGGTCTACATGAGGCACTCTCCACAGATGGATCAAATGATGGAAGACCCCCTGATCTAGTTTCCATTCATGAGGATCTGCTGGTCCTGTTCAGCTTGAGGATGCCTGTAGAGTGAGATTGTGCTGTGAAGCTAAATCCCAAGCTAACGTGGTTGGTCTGCAAAGGGGGTACAACTTGGTCCCTCCTTTGCTTATTGATGTACCACATGACTGTGATACTGTCTTAAACCATAATGAAGAAGTCTCAAGGGCCAAAGATTGTTCACAGAGCTGAGGGCAAGCATCTCCTAGATATTTATGTGTTTGTATCGGCCCTTGCTGTCTTACAGCACTGCACTTTTATCCCTCCTAAAACTGCTCCCTATGCAAAGTCCAAAGTGTCTGTGGTGACTGAGTCCTTTGGAGCAGGGAGGGAGAAGGGGAGAGCTGGATTTAAGAATACTTGTTGTCTCTACCAGAAGCTTTCTTTTCTGACAAACTCCGTCACTGGGATTTGAAATGATAAAGGGATTGGAATTTAAAATGATAAAGGGTGCTGCTGCTGGGACCAAATAGATTTTCAGATACATCTGTATCAATCTTATGTGGAGTCTTGCCAGGGGTATCATGAGAATCACTGATGCCATGAGATCAGAAATCCTGAGGTATTCCTTCGCAGTGATTGAACTCTGAATGTAACACCTTAGAAACATCCAAATAAGGATTTATTTTTTCCTGTGGAAGAAAAGCTCTTTGAACTGAGGTGTCTAGTTGACATCCTAAGAACACAATCCTGTGTGACGGAGTCTAGAAAGAATTTTGAATATTCTCTTGGAATTCCATCTTGCGTAAGAGATCTCTCACCCAAGACAGAGATTCCTGGCACTTTGACAAAGACTCTGTAAAGACAAACAAGTCATCTAAATATGGAAATTGCGGATACCATATAGCCTGCAATGAGCTATAACTGGAGTTAGAACACTCGTGGTGCAGTAGATGCCCAAAGGTTAAGGGAGAAAATGAATAATGTGATCCAGACATATAAAGCCATAAAAAAAGTCTGAAGTCTGGATCAAAAGGGAGCAATGATATGAATCTTATAAGTCCAATGATAACAGGAAGAAGAAAAGGCAACATGTTGTAAAGTGACACCATTTTGAATTAGGGCACTATCATAAACAGGTTTAGGAAAGAAAGATCCAGAAATGGCCTCCAAGCATTTTCTTTCCATGGCACTAGGATCAAAAGAGTCTGATCTGGAGGAAGAGGAATGACCCCCTGGAAGGGAGGAACTTCCTCCCACTGCCATCTGTAACCTTGATGAATGATATTCAGAACCCTTTTGTCTGAAGCAATCTGTTGAGAAAACTGAGATTTTCGGGGGAAAAAAGAGGGGCCAGGATGGGAGCAGGTCACAAGGTCTCGTGAGTAGTCATTCAGATATACTGGACTGTCCTTGGTTTTAGGAGGTTAGAGACTTTATTGGCACTCCCTTGACATTCCTTCTTAAATGTCTGTTTACCTTAATTATTTTCAAACTGTTCTGTTTTCTGCCAAAAATGGAAGAGGAGAAAAAAATAAA
The DNA here is from genome assembly GCF_019279795.1 of Protopterus annectens. Classification (NCBI taxonomy): domain Eukaryota; kingdom Metazoa; phylum Chordata; order Ceratodontiformes; family Protopteridae; genus Protopterus; species Protopterus annectens. The sequence goes on along the minus strand of NC_056741.1, from coordinate 774,956,043 downwards.
TTTAGATAATTTAGAAAAGGAGAGCTGGTAAATCTTGGAGAGTCCCTGGATCAGTTTACCCCTTTTCTCACACTTTTTGATCACCTCTGCAGCAGAAGGGTCAGGCCCTAAATCTCTGTCTAATGGAGAATTTAAAAAAAATTATCATCTGGAAGGTTCTAATAATGAGGCCATGCAAATCTCCTTAAAAAAGTACCAGTGGCTATAGAAGCATTATCAACAAGAGTCATATACATACTGCAAACAAGGGCTAGTGACCTGTACAAAAGAAGTAACCAAGATATTTAAAGCAGGATTTTCCTCACAAGAAAAAACTGCAGATAAAATATTCCTCATACTTTCATATTTTGTCAGAACCAGCTTTATCCTATGAACCTGACAATTTAAAATTCTGAAAATCAAAGATGCAGAAATACACACTTTTCCCTGTAACTATCAATAATTTCCCATCCTTATCAGAAAGAGTAGGATTAAAATTACCTAAGTGTTTAGCAACAGTAGGATCAACTCAGGCTATAGCTGTTGGGTCAGGTTTGGGAATAGTGTATAAAAATGTAAAAGACTGAGGAATTTTCCACTTTTTAGTGGCAGATGACTGACTAGCAGGAAAACCTCAGGCAGTAATACTCACACAAACATCCTCTAAAGCTGACAGAACAGGAGAAATGAATGTAGGTTCTGGAAAATTCTTTTGTAACAACTTCTGAGGGACTGAGAAAGCTCAGTGTTCTCCCACTGAAAAATACTGGCAAATTCTAGTACAGTCTTGGGGAAAAAGAACCCCCCCCCACACACACACACACACACACACACTGATGATAAGAAACTGAGCTCTCCTCTGAGTCTGAATCAGAAATCTGAGAAAAGACCCTTGAATCCATTCCTGCATCCCTACATCTTCTTGTTCAGATAATGTTGAACCTCTTCAAGAAAAGATGAATCCCTCTTTCTTTTACCAGAAAGTACTTTACAAGAAGGATGAAAAGCTTGAATTAAATCTTGAGCCAGATCCAGTAAACTACTCTTTTTTTAGAAATTTCATGAGGCGTAGATACATGCTTGGCTTTCTGTTTCTTTTTGACAGGAACATGGGGTTAACCATGTAGCAAATGGCAGCAGTTGCTTCTACAGGGATGGGCACAGCATTCTGGCACAACAGGGAACCTTACCTGTTCCCTCTCCCAGAACCGACAAGAGCTTCTCTTCCTTGCCCAGTAAGGGGACTGTAATAGCTGTGCATGACATGGCTTACTCCCAGTCCATAGTGGCTGTAGGTGGTACACCAGAGGGATCCAGGGTAGAAGATGAGTAGTCTGAGGTACAACAAATGGCTGCAGCAAAGTCACTTACTTGTGGCTGAGGCAAATTGCTAACCTGCTGTGGTGGCAAAGGCTGTTTGCTTACATTTTTTTTTTGTGGCTGGAAGAAGAACTGACCATTGGGACCAGTAGTCTATTCAATGGTCAAGCCAAAAATGGTGCCTCTTTCCCAAGTAATACTTGCAGCAAATGCCAGTAAAACTATCAGTCTACAAAAGTTATTTTTTTTAAAAGAAACTAAACTGTAAAAAGCATGTTCAAACAATATACCAGCCTTACCAAAGCAAAATAAACACAATTTCTCCACAGAAAATATGCCTTCAGTAAGTTAACATTACAACACTCATAGCTTTAAAATAATTTTCCTGAAGAGGAAAGTAATAAAACATCAATATGTTTAAGAAAATGGAAGTCCCCCCCACAAAGGAAACTTATCTGCCTAGTAAAGAAAGCACAAGCTTATCATCGATCCTCAGAAGCCTTAGAGGAGCAGACTGTTCAGCAGCAGTAAAGCTTTGAAGGGCTTTGTGCCCAAACTTGTCTTTTAGTCAGCTCAACTCAAGATGTTTGACAGTTTGGGCATGTGGAAGGTGCCTTGAATTTTGGAAGCTGGCCGGCTATTATATCTTTGGCAGAATATAACCCATATAGCTAAGGCTACTGCAGATGTGATCAATATGATGTACTCAAGATTTATGAGCAAGTTCAAAAAGAAAATGTGTACGTTTCTCCACTACAAAATTAAGATCACAAGAAGGATACACCTGTCTTCTAGACAAATGGATACATAAAACCTCATTCAAAAACTGTTTGATTTGAGACAGGGTGGAAAGGGGGAACATATAGGCAGACAAGCAGAAATGGATGAAAGTTAAATCTTGGCACAAGAATGATAAAAAGGCCAGTGTATAATAATATGCACAAATACTGTGGAACCAGACATGTCTGGTCCTTACAAGAATCCTCGTTCTTGCTTTGGTAACGATTAGAAAATCTTTTCCAGTTAGCTAAATAATATATATATATATATATTTTTAAACTATTGCTAACAGCAGGTTTTTTAGCCTCCTTTAATACCCGATGCATGTCCAGGAAACTGGTGCTTAAGAAGAATTAAAATTATTTCTTCCAGGAAGTAAGCTGAAGAAACCAGAGGGTGTGTGGGTTCCTATTAAATGACTGAAGATGCATTCTTTCGAATGCGTCTTGGTCAAACTTGAAAAGACGAAAAGGCAAAATGATGAAGTGGCATATAAGCAAATTCTTTCCCTGGGAAAGAAATCACTTGGCCGCATCTGTTACTTTGCCATTTTCTTCACTGTAGTGCGATCTCGGAGTTGGTATATTTAAGTAGGGGGGGGGCACTTTATGTTATGTTTTAAGTGTTTTTTATTTTATTTTTTTTTTGGAACAGCGATTTTTTTCCCTTGGAAAAAAAAATTGCTGTTCTAAGTGTTCGAGTTTGTAAGCTTTCGCTTACATGGGGTCGATAAATTATTGTTCGCTTTTCTAAGCATTCATGATTTAATATAGACCCGGGAGTGTTGTATGACACAACCCCTGGCCTGTGTGAGTAAGTTCATCCTGTGAGGAAATATGTGGTAATTGCTCTTGGCCAATTTAAGAAGAAAGGTGAACCACTGTTGCCTGGGTCAAAATGGAATTATCAGTATCATCTTTGGAGTGTCCTTGTGAGTCTTTAGAAGAATCCTGGCTATCATAAAAAAGGCATAGATGAACATCCCCATCTATGGAAGTGAAAAGGCATCTGTCTTCCAGGCTTTTGTGCAAAGAGTCCTGAAGTAGATTTTTTAGCTATCTCTGAATGATGGCAAATATAACTACTTGAAGTGTTCCCCTACAGCTGGATCAGTTCGTGGAAGATCCCTGCTGCAACTTCTATTCAAGTGGCTCTGTCTTGGTCCAACTTGTCTGCTATAACATTCTACTCTAACAGAATGTAAGTAGCTTTGAAGGTCAGATTGTCTTGAGATGCTAGTTCCCAGCCTGCCATTGCTGGTCTCCCAAGGGGTTAGGATCTTGTCCCCTCTGTTTATGTACCACATCACTGTGATAATTAATAGAGAGCTTGGAATCCAATGATGGTCCAGAAGGCTGACAGCATTTATTGTAGCTATTTTTGTCATATGTGATTCAATTTGTCTTGTTTATTCCACAGACCCAGAATATTCATGTCCTTGGATACAGCTCTGTCTCCTTGGATACAGCTCTGCAAGCAAAGTCTGAGGCATCTGCAATTATAGACTGAGTGAGACCTGGGCTATGAAATGACTGATTCACCCAGCAGAGTAACTCCTTTTTACAAACCCCAACACTGACATTTGAAAAGATAAGGGGGTGCCAGTGATGGGTCCAAATAGACTTGATGAACCACTGAATTTTCCTCATATGCAGCCTGGCCTAAAAAACATACGTGTTGAGGCCACGAAACCTTGAATCCTGAGATATTATTTGTCAGATGCCAAAGTTTGGTTAGAAAATATAAAAAAAAATTTTCTTAGTAACATTTCATTTTGTCCTGTGGGAGAAAAGCCATCATGATTGTGAACCTTATCCAGTGAGACAGAATGAGAGATTTCTTTCACATGAAATTCCAGACTGAGAAACAGTTTTTTTTTTATCTAAGACAGAGATTCTTGACAACTTGTAGAAGAATATGCAAAAATAAGGCAGTTGTCTAAATACAGAAAAATGTGAATGGCTTGTAACCTATAACGGGCTATCACAGGAGCCAGGCACTTTGTAAACACTCTTGAAGCTGTTGACAATCTAAAGGGTAATAATAAGGCAGAATATACACCAGACACAAAACAAAATGTAAAAAGTATATGAAATCTTTGAGAATTTTAATGTGATGCTAAGCCTCTTTTAAGTGTACAGATACTAGAAAACTGAGAGGAAGAATGAAAAGTAACAAAAACTAGAGATTGCTTTCTGAATTTTAAGATTTTGATGCAAAGGTTCAGAAAATAATGGTTCAGGACAGGTCTTCAATTTTCCTCTTTCATTGGCATCAGAAAGATTCTTGAATAGAACCCTTTCCATATTTATCTCGGGAACAGGTTCAATAACCCCCTGAGATAGAATTTTATCAAGCATAGGAAGAATCAGGGAGATTTGACTGAATGGATGTATAGCAATCCCTTCAAAAGGAGGATGGCAGTCCCAGTGCCAGGTGTAATCTTTTTGAATGATTCTCAATTACCTGAAGTTATCTGGTGCTACACAGAAAAGTGAACACTTCAGGAAAGCTTTATGAGCTTGCCAGGGAGGGGAGAAGAAAAAAACATGCTGGTGTATGTAGTCAGTCTGCTTTTTTAGATTATCCTCGGTTTTAGATTTCTAGGGTGATGAGGGGGAAACATGATTGGGTATATAGTCATCTGCTTTTTTTAGACTGTCCTTGGTTTTTGAACCTCCTTGGGACAACATTCTTAAATTTTGCTGGCTTATGCCTTTTTTGATCTGGGCCCTTTTTTCTATTCTGAACACCTTAATTAAATTTTCCTTAAGACATATAAAATAGTATTTTTTTCTTTTGCATACATTATACATTACATACATGTTTTCTTTCTTTATAGCAACTATCATTCAGTCCAACATTAAATAAATTGCTCAGTTCTTACCTTCCCTTCAAACTCATTCCCCCTCTCGAATGTTATTCTGCGAGTATTGCTCCTACAAATTCCATTTATTTCTATGTAATTTGTTCTTTCCCTTTCCTAAAGATCCCACTTCCAGTTTATCTTTTTTACAATATTTAAAACTTAATTAAGTTAGATTTTTGTTTCCATTTTCTAGTAATTACTTTTTGGCAGCCAATATAATTAAGCTTAATAAGACCTTACTATGTATAGGCAGTTCATATCCTGGGTGTCAGGTCAAAAATATTTCCATAGTTATAGCCATTTGCTTCTCTAATATGTATGACAGAGCATTCTGTAGATAATTTTTAAATGTGTCAGTTCATTACACTCATAAAAAACATGTTCACATTTACCTCTGTCTTCCCCATCACAACTCCAGTAATTATCAACTTCAGAAAAAATTCTTTTAGCCTTGAAGAATAAAAATACTTGTGCAAACATTTCCAAGCAAAAATCCTAATCCTTCTAGAATTTGTTGCACACTCAGGAGTCATACATATGTCCTCTCAGCTCCCACTGTGAGTGAAAGAAAGTAAATGGACTGAAGATTGGAATCCTCAAACTCCACTCATTGAAAACACTGAAAACATCTTGCCAAAAACCACCCTTTTAAGTATTTTGCAGGAGGCATGCTCTCCCAGAACTTGTATATATAACAACTCCAAAAAAGGGAATAACCTCCAGCACAACTCAATGACAGTGATTTCCTGTGGAGGCACTCTGATTGTTGATGAGCTCAAGCTGTCGCAGCTCAAAAGTTAAAGCTTCATCCACCAGTAGGAAAACTGTCCTCCCACTGTTCCCTCGTAAATTGTTTTTCCTGTCATTTCTAACCTTGTCTGATTTATTTATTTTTTATAGTTATCATGCAAATATTTTATATGTCCTACTAATTCTCCTTTTTTACATCAGCTGCTGTTTTAGATTTCACTAAAATCTCCACCAAAGGAGGTTTTTTACTTAGGACCCCACTGTTCCTTTCTCTTTACCTATACTCTGATATCAGTCCCTGATAGGGAAGGCAGTATTTAACATGCAGTACAAACTTCTTTTTGATGTCATCACACTTTATTTTCTTTCCCAGTCTAGTTATCTGCTCACAATATACTGGCTCATTTGACAGTTTTCTTCAGTAAATCTCAACCAGATCTGGATCATGGTCAAATAGGGCCATAGGTAGGGTAATAGATTGGGGTCCTACCCCCGGCAGCCATTCCAGTGTCCCATTACTTGGCTACTTCTCCCCAGTTACCATAAACACTGTTCAAACCTGTCAGCATGCACACTATTTTCTTATTTACTTCTACAATAATTACAGATACCTGGATTTAATTTAAAACTTTTATTTAAAATTTTATAGCACAGACACTGATAGCCATTTACTAAACAAAACAATACAGTCTCACAATAAAAACTGACTTAGCATGAAAAATAGTAAACTTCTCTGGCCTTGGATCTTACATTCATTGGAACTGCATTAAAACCCACATTCATGTAAAGTGCATCTGTCCACTGGCAATAAAAGTGTACCTTTGGACTGTTTTCAAATCATGGACCCACTTCACTTATTTTAAGACCCTGCATAAATGCATGTGTTCATTGATTCACTTTCCTAAATGTATTACATTATATTTCTTGCTTAATACAGACTCCACTTATTTTAAGACCCTGCTTTAATGCATGTGTTCATTGATTCACTTTCCTAAATGTATTACATTATATTTTTTGTTTAATACAGCATCACTTGTTAAAGAGTCTGTTTTAAATTTGTAATTTTGAACATTTTTCCAGTAAGCAATGCAACAAAATGTATGAACTAATTAATAATGACAAAACTATCCACTTCAGAATATTTCAGCCACAAAAGGTTAGTCAAAGGGCTGTCATTATACTCCACCTGTATCAGTCAATATGCAAAATCTTTGCAGGAGTAAAAGACATCTAAATAATTTCACAATAAAGAGAGCTGTAACAAATTAAGAGGTTGCTACTGGCAAACAATTTTGCATTTTATTGTTTCATTTACAAAGTCAGTGCCTGCTCTCTTGAAGAATAAATTGCCTATGTTACACTAAAAAAGGTGGTGTGTTGTTGATATGCAATAGGGAATGGCTGACAAACCGACAACAAATTTATAATTAATAAGTATCTCATCCAAAGGAGGACACACCTAAGACTACAGCCCCCCCAACCATGCTGCACGGTAGTGTCAGCAAGTGATCTACCTGGTGTGGGAAGAGAACCCACAGCCTTCTGCACCAAAAGCAAGTGTGCTGCCTGCTGCACAACTGACAATGAACAAAAATGCTATGAAACTCTTATCACTGACAGTGAGACTGTAATCCTCAGTGATTTACAAAAACAAAAAAAAAAAAAAAACAAAAAAAATGAAATGAGTCCTGGCAGTTGATGTGGGGGTTTTAGGCACTTGCTTGCTAATAATTATTTAAGTTCAGCCACCCATTTAATCTTTGCTTTCTTCTCTTTATTATTGGCCACAATGTATCGTCTGGTTGATAAAAATATGCCTGATCTTTATTTAAAATTAAATTAACTAAAAACATGTTCACTGATGTTACTATCCATATCAATAAACAAGAGCTTCAATTTTTTTCAGTTTTTTTTTTTATTATTTTTTTAGTCTCTTCCCACATACCTTTATCTGCCATAACAAAATCCTTTTTAATCCACTCTTGTACATATTTAATCTTATTGTGTACCATTAAATATGGGTATTGCTGAACCAGTTTGTATATGGGTACATAATTTAAGGCTATAGTCTTTGTTTTATCTTCATTAATTTTTTATCCCAAAAACACTTGAAACTGTATCAAAATGGTCCACAATACTGAAATGTCCTTTATTAGATTTAACAAGTACAAAATAATGTCACCTGCAAATAAAGTCAACTTTTCTAAATTACCATATCAAATATATCCTTGAATTTCTGAATCCCTTATTTTCTTTGCAAGTGGCTCTAAATATAAAGCAAATAACAAACAGTAAAGAGTATATCCCTGACTGGTTCCTCTTTTCAAGCACAAACTTATCCTTTAATTCTTCCCTCCGATCCTCCATATATCCTCATAATTAATATGTGTAGTATCAGCGAATGCAAACTCTTCCTTTGCCCTGCTCATAAAATCCCAGCTTACTCTACTGAATGCTTTCTTTGCATCAAGACTCACCAACAACAGTGATATTTTCTCACATTCTGCTTTGCTCTGGATCATTGTTGTATTAATGTTGTCAAATGTTTGCTTCCCCACCACAAAAATACACTGATCTATATCTATTAATTCTGGCAACCTTTACTATTCTTTTAATTAATATAGACATAAACACTTTATAATCATGATTTTAACTTGAAATGGGTCTATATGAAGCTGGGTCTGATGGGTCTTTACCTTCTTTGGATACTACAGCCACCATAATCTTCTTCTAAGATGCTAGTGTTTCTATTCCATTTAAAATACTATTAAAACAATCCTCCAGATCTTTATTATTTTCTTCTCTCCTAACTTCGAGACATCCATGGGAATATCTGTTCCTGGAGATTTCCCTGCAGATTAATTATACATCACTGTTTGTAGCTCTTCTCCTCCTGTCTTAACTATTAGTTGTCGAGCCTTATCTTCCTTGAACCATGGCATAATTTAGTCTTTCAAAAATATTTCCATTTGTGCTCTTTCATTTCTCAGTTTTATACAAATTTTCTGAAATACCTATAATATCTGTGTAGGATTTTTGGTTATTTTTCTTGCCATAGGCTCTCTACAGTTGGTGATAACACTTTCTACTTTGTGTTGTGTAAGTCACTGTGCTACAAGTTTTTGTTCTGTTTCTAAACTCATGCATTATTATCCAAATATTCCTCTAGTTTCTCTTTAGCACTCTGCAATTGTTATTTTTCTTGTTCTGAGATTCCCCTTATTCTGCAATACTTTAGCCTTTGTCACCCCTCTAAATATCTCCTATTATGTCTTAACCATATCTCTTTCTCTTTTATTTCTACTCTAGTTTAAACTTTATTTTCACTTTATCCCACTTATTAGCTATCCCTTCTGAAGAAAATTCTCTCTTCCCTAATAATTAAAAGTGGAATAACTTCCAGTACCCATTCCTTGAATTAATCTCTTTTTAACGGATAGATGGGAAAAAGCCTGTTTTACTTCATTACCCTGCATTTTTATCTTACTTTTTATTGGAGCATTATCTGAAGTAGTCATTTGATACATGTCAAAGCTTTCAATTAAATGCACATGCTCCTGTGAAATATCATTTCAACCCAGTCTAGCCTAGTTATTATACCTTCAGGAATAATATGTAAATATAGTACACGTCTCTACTACTGAATTAATGTATTCCATGCCAATAATTTTAACAATTTTCATTAGAAATCTACCCATATTTTGTTACATCTTCCCTTCTAGGTCCACTTGATACGTCCTTTTTATTGCAATTCAAGTTCCAGTCCCTCCTTATAAGTAATATTTCTTGCTGAAACCTAGCCAGGCAAATGTGGCAGCTGCTTTGGAAACAGCATCAGCAGTGTCATAAAAACATTTTAAAGTGTTAGGTTACCGGAGATACTGAAGATAACAATGAATTCAGAGATGCCTTAGTCTCTGAAGAAGGAAGGAAGTGAGGAATTAACTTTCTCATATTGCCAAAGGAAGGCAGCAAACACTTAAGACATGGGAGCCTAACACTTCACTATCCTGAAGGTTTAAACTGAAAAAGTATCAACTTTCTTCCCAAACCTATCAAAAGTTTTCCCATCTTTGTCAAAAGGACTAGGATTAGCTACCGTAAGGTGTTTGGAACAAGAAAGGTCTCTTTGTTAGTTAAAATGCCTTCTTCTTCTTTCGGCTTTTCCCGGTTAGGGGTCACCACAGCGGATCACCTGTCTGCTCATGATTGGCAGTGGAGTTTTACAGTGTCGAGTTTCCAGCCCGGCGCCCAACCTTCCACAGAAGGCACACACATGCACACACTCACACCTAGGGCCAATTTAGAGTGTCCAATCCACTTACAGCATGTCTTTGGGATGTGGGAGGAAACTGGAGCACCTGGAGGAAACCCACGCAACCACAGGGAGGACATGCAGACTCCGCACAGAAGGCACCCCAGCCGAGGATCGAACCAGAGAACCTCTTGCTGTGAGGTGTTAGTTAAAATGCCTAACTTTCTGTTTTCTTTTTTTGCGAGACCCCCATAAAAAGAATACTCTAAAAACCATTATTTTCTCTTGAAATCAAGCTCCTTAGAGAGGCTTTGGTAAGGAGTAATGTCTGCTCCCTCCTCCAGTCTCAACAAGAGTGGCTCACCCTTGCCTGAAGAGGACAGCCAAAAAGCTACAGACTATGTACCTACCTGTCAGTCCTTAGCAGGTTCCTGAGGAGCAACACCAGAGGGATGGAGAGAAACTGATGAATGGCCTGAAGAAACTGAAATGGCCATAGCAGAGTCACTCATAAGTGGCTAAGGCTAAGTGGAACTGGGGTCAAGTGGAACTGGGGTCAATAGTGAAGCCTCCCATAGAACTTTTCTCTTCTTACAGATTGGGGAGGAAGCAACTAAGGAGCCAAGTCCCAAATTTATGCCTTTCACAGAGAGACATATCAAGTGGAAAGTAGAGCCTTGATGAATCTTTCTTATCTTCTGACTAGATATTTTATTTTTGAGGTAAACTTTTTCACTGAAATCCTCCAAAAATATTAGCCTTAGCCCCTAGCCATAAATTTTGATAGAAAAGATAAATTTTTCCTCATAAAAAGGTTTAACACAACACAGTACTTATCTGCCCAGCCCTGAAACAGTACAAGCCAGCTGTAAATCACTTAAAGCCTGTAGAGAAGAGCAAATTTAAATAGTAATGAAGTTCTGAAGTTTGGTACCCTAACCACTGACGTTATACCACTCTCAATGAGTAGTTCAATTGTTAAGGAGCATGGACGATACCTTAAAGTTTTGGAAGCTGGTCAGCTAGGCCAGTCCTTGGCAGGATACTACCATATAGCTTAGTCTACTGCAACAGTGATCTAATGATAACCATCTTTTGAGGAGACAAAACTCTTTCTGAAATTCTCTGAGCAAAGGAGGGGAAGCTTTCTTCCAGTACCAATTTATATCATAGGGTAGCCAGAAGCAGGGAAGCTCCTTATAGTATGGGGAACCATTTGGCTTTTGGAAGAGCATGTCAATGCTGTTCCCTTATAGAGGATAGATTAATGAACTGGCAGATGTTGCTTCAGGTGGTCTGCAGAGCAGTGAAGTTAACTACACTCCAGATTCAAAACATCAATTAGGAATTAGCCAATTAATTAATTTGTAATATAACTATTTATTTGTCTTCCTGTCTATATATCCATCTGACTTTCTGTCAATTTGTTTACTATGTATTCTATTAATCAGCTATGTCCAACTGATCAGAGCCATTCATAGCAGAGATCCAAAAAGATAAGCGGAAAACATGAAAATGTGGTAGGATGCACTATCAGTGCAATGCATCATAAAGAACTAGTATATGACAATGACAATAATGAAGATGCATACAAAAGAAATACAAAATTATATTTGCAATAACTGTAACAAGAGATATTAAACACAATAAAAGCAAGGTAAAATAGTCGGGTCTATATCAGTTCTGCGAAAATCCATTTCAGAGAATACCAAAAGAGTGACACGTATTAATCGAACTGCGAATAGACCGAATGCACTAAACCGCAAAATTTAAAACACTGAACGGTCATAGTCAGCCAACCCCACCACCCACTACATACTACCTACCCAAACAAAATAAATAAACCACATACTTACACTAATGAAACCCTACTCCTAACCCTAAAGTAAAGCACCAAAACCCAACTTCTAACCCAACACTAAACCCCACATACACAACTATCTATGCACTATCCTTAACCCCTCCATAACCCTAAGGTCTGTAACTACCGCACAATTCCCCTACGGAGATATACCCTAACAAAATAAATAATACACATAAATACATTTAACAAAGCCCTTCTTCTAACACTACACTAAACCCTACATACACACCTATCTATGCACTATCCTTAACCCCTCCCTAACCCTAAGGTCCGTAACTACCTCACACTTCCCCTATGGAGATATACCCTAACAAAATAAATAATACGCATAAATACATTTAACAAAACTCTACTTCTAACACTACACTAAATCTTACATACATTACCTATCTATGCACTTACCTTAACCCGCACGCTACCCTAAGGTCCATACTTATCGCACACTTACCTTACAGAGCTATACCGCAGATGGGCCAACCAAAACACTTCGACATTTTGGATTTCGCTGTTTTGGACGTTCAGCATTTACATAGTTCGCGCAATACGTGTCGATCATTTTGTATTCGCGGAAACGGCATTTCGATAGTCTGATAGGGAGCCAAAATAGTCTAGTACATCAGACTTAAAATAAATAACAACAGGAATTAGGTTACATTATACTGGTAAATGGGAGGCACAGTGGCACAGGGGTTAGCACTGTTGCCTCACAACACTTCAATGTTCCTGGTTATTTCTTCGTTAAAGTGGCTTCTAAGTGGAGTGTGTATATCATCAGTATGTCCACAGGGCCTTTATCCTGAGTATTCCAAACACATGCCTTAGGTGAAATGTCAATCCTCCAAACTGACTACAGGTATATATGCTGGTGTGTGTGTGTGTGTGTGTGTGTGTGTGTGTGTGTGTGTGTGTGTGTGTGTGTGTGTGTGTGTGTGTGTGTGTGTGTGTGTGTTGACAAAGATGGTATTCATGAGTGAAAATACATCAACAAATAAATTCCTAAACAACAAAACCTTAAAAGTTGAAGTGTACCAAAAATTAATTGAATGCAAGATGACTCACTAATTCCTATGAAATGTCCTGAAAACTTCCAAACTGAAACCAGACATAACAAAGAATTGCACAACACCTTTTTGGGAGTCTTTATGAATTACTGAAATTATACAGCTTTCTGTAAATCTGCCTGAGAACTAAAAGGGAGCAACGATAACATCCTTGAAAAGGTAAGGAGATGAGAACATTTAGGCAGAGGCAAGGAACATTTTGGAGAAAAGTCTGATGAAAATATTATCTTCCTAAAAGAAATTTTCTAAGGCAACTAACAGCCTAGGTTTGTGTCCAGAAGCAGCTATTAGACAATCATTATCCAGCTTTATGGCTGAATTAAAGTAGAAATTGGCAGAGGAATGCCTAGAGACATATTCTACCTGGACTGAAGCAAGACTGTTTACTTGGTCTCATACAGGAAGCTAGGAAAACTGCAGGGTTTGGGGATTAGGATCAAAACTGTGGAAATGAACTGGGACACTGTTGGGGGGAATAACACAAAAGGTTTTGGTGTTAGGTTCATTGTAAGAAATAAGGAAAATTATTGGTATACTACCAAATAACTTGGTCCTTCGTGCATTACTTTTTATTATTTACATTTCTGATATATCTGACAGAACAAACAAAAAGGACTTGCCACTTTGTGAATGACACAAAGATAGGTCTAGGAATGCAAAAGGAGGGGGGAGAGTAAAGAAGGATTTAGAAAGGCTTTTAAAGTGGGACTAAAGGCAGCAATTAAGGTTGATGGCAAAAATTACAGAATTCTTCATTTAAGCAGCAGCAATCTTGGTGCAAAGTATTAGTTGAGGGGAGGAAGTTCATGGTAATCCAGCAGTAGCAGGATGCTTGATATGTATATCATGACTATAATAGAGCACAAAAGCCAGAATGAAAGGGCAGTGGCAGAAACAAATCAAACGCTAGGATGCATATTCATGAGTATAGGCATAGTAATGAGTGGAGGTATAGGTAGAGGGTGGGGAATTTACAGATGGTATCCATGACATTGCTTGACTATATCATTCCCTACTGAAAAATTACTCAGACTATCTTTAGGCAGCTCATTTAACATCTTCACCACAACTGTTTCACTCTAGCAATTGGTAGACAAATGGATATCCTATTCAACCATATGTGTGACCTATATGTTGCTAGGAATGGTGATAATATTGATGGTTTGCCAAGTATCTTGTTAATTTCAATCGTAGTACATTTTATTTATTGTTACATTCTATGTCTTAACCAAAGGATAAAAAGGTCATGTAGACAAACGATTCAGTAAAAACTGCAAGGAAGACGTAGCCAAGCTAAAATTATCACTGTGTAATACATTAGACCACTTATAGTGTAGCTTCATAGGATATATGCAAATGACGACTTAAGAACATTCTAGTATTTCAGCTACATAGCATCTAAATGCCCATGCTTTTAACATTTTACATTATTATAGGCACATTCAGGCCAATAAAGCCAAATCCCATTAACTGTATGCATAAGATGTTTTGTAATGTTTTGTCCTTTTTCTGACGTTGAAAGCACAACATAAGTATGTTATTTGGTTATACTTTAGAAACACAGAGCTTAAAATCAACCCTGATTTTCATAAACATTGGGGTACCTACAAAATATTTCAAATAACATCTAAACCAAAGGGTAAAAAAAAAGTCACACAGATAAACTATTCAATAAAAAAACTCAAGGAAAAATCCTGCCAAGTTAGAATCTTCACTATGTAATACCTTAAACATCCTATAGTAGAGGCCCATGGGAATACATACAAATGATCCCTTAAGGACATACCAAGGTTTCAGGTACATGGCTTCTAAACGTCCATGGCTTTTAACATTTTATACCTTTATGGATACATTCAGGCCAATAAAACGAAATCCCAGTAGCTGTAAACATGGCATGTTTCATTCTTTTTCTGACCTCATCAGTACAGCTTTTTCTGACCTCATCAGTACAGCATAAGTAAATTATCTCGCAATACGTCAGAAACACATAGTTTAAAATCAAGCCTGATTTACATAAACATTAAAGTACCTGCAAAATATCCTAAGTAATATCCAAACCAAAGGGTAAAAATATCACACAGATAAACCATTTAGTAAAAATTGCACGAAAAATTCAGCCAAGCTAGAATCTTCATTGCATACTAGCTTAAACCTCCTGGATTGAAAACCCATGGGAATATATGCAAATGACCTGTTAAGGGCGTACCAGTATTTTAGCTACATGTCTTCTGAATGACCATAACTTTTTACTTTTAAAGTCTTTATAGGTACATTCAGGCCAATAAAGTCAACCCCACTAGCTGTGGTACATGCCATGTTTTGTCCTTTTCCTGACCTCATCAATAAAGCATATGCAGATTGTTAAGGTACTTTTTGGTATTAAACTAGGTCTGATTCACATATCAAAATGCAATCTTATGCTTAAACAATACATCATCATAACAGGCAGGACGATAACCTGGTATTTAACCCCATACATCCTACAATCATATTCCCATGAGTATATTCCATGAAAGGATTTTGTCACTATCAGAGTTTGACCTTTCCCTGGGTGTTGCTGAGCTAGTAGTAACGGGAACTTGCTAGATGAAAATTATTCAATAATCAGGATGTTCTGGTTATGTGATAATCTAAAAAAACTAGCCTGTAGTAGATATTCAGTATGCTGAGTGTTGACAGAATGGGTAGAATTTATTAACAATCATTCCTTTCCTTACACACTTCTGACCATACCTTGCAAGTACTGCAGTGACCCATTCATTCCTTCATCCATGCATTTGAAATTCTGCTAAATATTTAATCTCTGTGTCAACGTTATGCTCTTTTATTATTTTTACTGTATCAGGTCAGGCTTAGGCTTGTTGATAAATTTGATTTGATTTCATCTTGTTAGGCATAGCATCCCAAACCACCATATAATAGAGTCCCCTTTTAGATTTCCTTATTCTCAGTTTAGCAGCACTGATCCATATTCAAGTGTAACTTGGATCTCTGGATGGGAAATGGGAAATTTATCATAGTAGTGCCCCCTACTCTACTAATGGACATAGGAAACTACTAAATGATGTATACCACACTTGGGGACCTTATAAATATCTGTGTTATCAACCCAGATATTATCACTATATGAAACAGCAATCTAATCCTTGAAGGGATATGGGTAATCAAAATACAAAGTAGGCTGGGAAATTTAGCTAGGCTTAAAATCACTCAGAAGTTCAGATAGTCTAGTACTAACCTATGAACCTATAGGTGGCATTCTAATTATAGGGTCTATATTATAACAACGAACGATCAAATGATCTAACATTGTTATATCGAACTCAAAAGTTCGAATTCGCAAGACATCAAAACAAAAAAAAAACAAACAAAAAAAAGACATTAAAACATTGCATAAAGTGGGGGGCCTTGCCCCCACACCTCCCGACATAGGGGGCTGTGCCCCCCACACCCCCCCTATTTAAATATACTAACTCCAAGATCGCACTACAGTGCCAAAAATGGCAAAGTGACGGAAGCGGCCAAGCGACTTCTTTCCCAGGGAAAGAATTCACTTATATGCCGCTTCATCATTTTGCCTTTTTAACATTTCAAGTTCGACCAAGACGCATTCGACAAAATGCATCTTCAGTATTCTGATAGGAACACTTATAGGGGCAACATGAATACGTATACAGGTATGTATGTATGCATGTATTTATTTATTGATTTATTTATACATTTGTTGACCAGGTGAGCACACTGGTATTTGCCTTACTCAACTGACAATATTTATGGAGATGAGCACAACTTTCATCAAATGTTTAAGCACAGAAATATAGAATATATGCAAAGTATCGTGTATCAGAGTACAGGTGTGTAAGTTGCACTCACCTATAAGAGAGTAGATGTTTAAATTCTTCACTGCTGCAGTAGCCTGTGGGTTGTATCCTGTAAAGGATACAGCAACTAGCCTGCTACCTAAAGCTTTAATCCCCTCCTGCTCAGTCACTCTGGCTGTTTATGGACTGAATCCTTTTTGAAGGAAGCTACATGTTAAGCTAGAGTTACTAAAAATCTTCAGGACGTTCATGCCCTTCAACAAAAACATAGGGAACTGATCCTAAACCAACCAAGGTATAATCAGCAACAAAACAACTTTATATATCCCACCAAAACTGTTTACAATAACAGGGATGGAGGGTGGGTGCAGCTTCTGCAACACTGAAGAATTCGAACATCTACTGTTATAGGTAAGTGCGACTTATGCAACTAAACTATGTTGATCATTCTCATTGTTGCAGTAGCCTACAGAAAGAATACCATAGCTTATCCAACCTGGGAGGAGGAAGTTTGCAGAGTTAGGAGACCCTGGAGAATGACCACAGAAAAGGCTGCCCTGGACCTGGAAAGGGAATCCAACTTGTAAGTTATGGTGACAAATGGACCACAATGCTGCCTCTTGAATACTTCTAATGCTAATACTTATCCTTTCCAGTACATCATCAAAGAAGCTACGGCTTGAGTAGAATGTGCCTTTACACTGCCTGGAATAGATTTTCCATGGAGAGGGTAATAAAAAACATGGACCCTGTTTTCATAAAATCTCATCAAGACAACACTGATATATAGATTGTATTTTATATAACAATGGAGACCTGTACATTAAAAAATAAAAAATATAGTAGGGTGCACAGGGCCCAGGATAAAAAAGTACCCAATCATGGTGTACACACTGGTGCCAGGACTGGAAAAAAAAGTAGTGTAGAATCATCAGGAGATGGAAACATTCATACAACAAGGTTAGACTATCATCAGGTGATACCCCCCCCCCCCCATCGTAGAAGGAAGTAGTAGGTCAAAAACAAAATGCCAAAAAGCAGCCATAAAGATGACAAATTGGACAACTCAGGAAGAGGAAGAAATGATGTATTGTTGTTATTATGCAAGAAGCATAGAATTACCAGACAGAGGGTATTCAGAAAGATTAAGAGAGAAATTAGGCAAAGGAAAATACTTACAAGAAAATGGTAAAAAGCTTCAAATAAAAAAAGGTCTTCAAAGCAGTGGGTATGATACACTCATGGTAAAGGACCTGAAAGGCTCAGTAACATGGCAAGACTGTTGCATTGGAGATTGTGAAAACACTACTATATAAAAGTAGCTGGAAAGCATTGGAACCATGAGCCACAAAGCATTACAGAGAATCATGAAGTTTATATCACATGTGGTACAGCGGGGCAGCAATAACATTGTCTTGTCTCCTCAAAGCTAGAGGTTCTCCAGTATGATTCCTGACTGGGAGCCTTCTGTGAGGAGGCTGCATGTCCTCACTGTGTTCACACAGGTTTTGTTCAGGTGTTCTGGTTTTCTCCTGCACTCTAAAGACATGAAGTTGATGGACTAGAAACTGTGGATTGATTTTGTGTGTGTGTGTGTGTGTGTGTGTGTGTGTGTGTGTGTGTGTGTGTGTGTGTGTGTGTGTGTGTGTGTGTGTGTGTGTGTGTGTGTGTGTATGGTATAGAAGAAAAAACGCAGCAGGGCTAGCCACCCAGCAGTGTGAATCTTGGCTCCTGATGATTGTTACTGTTGAAGAGACACTGTGATTCCATGTGTAAAAACTGAGAAAAAGGGGCTGTAGATGGATGGATATCCTATGGGATCACCCATTATCCACAGCAAACCTCCTCAAAACAGCACTAGTGACCATAGCACTGGAAAAAGTATCAGCAGAGTCATAAAACACACACTTTAAACAATGAGTTTTGCCCTTTAAACTGGAAGAAACTAAACCATTAAAAAAACTGCAGACATATCATTCCTCATAATTTCCCAAGTAGTCAGAATAAACGTTAATATGTGAGCCTGACGAATAACAAAATCTACTACCAGTAATCCTGTGGTTCATTTTGTGTTGTTTTAGTATGTGATCCTGACAATTCGAAATTCTGAAAAATCAAAGTTGCAGAAGCATACACCTTTTTTCATACTTACCAATTATCTTCCCATCCTTGTCAGAAAATGTAGGATTGGAATTATCTAAATGTTTACCAGCAATAAGATTAACTAAAGCTATAGCTGCTGGGTCAGGTTTGGGAGGAGAGTATGAAAATGCAAATGACTGAGGAACT
The DNA here is from genome assembly GCF_019279795.1 of Protopterus annectens. Lineage (NCBI taxonomy): Eukaryota > Metazoa > Chordata > Ceratodontiformes > Protopteridae > Protopterus > Protopterus annectens. Next base: position 774,937,055 of record NC_056741.1, on the reverse strand, counting down.
TTATACAATTTATCGGCCTTTTTAGGGACAGTAGGTTGTCTGTCAGGAAAATTGCAGGCAGTGACACACATCCTCCAAAGCTGAGCAAAGGAGGTATGGGTGAAGGTTCTGGAAATTCCATTGATAACAGCTCATAGTATTTTTTAAGGGGCTTAGATACCTCACTGTTCTCCCACTGAAAACACTGGCACATTCTGGTAGTAGTCTCAGAGAAAACGAAACACACAGGGAGAATCACATACTGTGAGTTCCACTGAGTCTCAGTCAGAAATATGAGGAGAAAAATCTTGTATCTGTCCTTTCATCTTCCTGTTCAAATTCAGATTCTTGAATATCTTCAGGAAAAGACGGATCCCTCTTTCTTTTACCAGGAAGCACCTTATAAGAAAGGTGAATAGCTTAAATTAAACCCTGAGCCAAATCTAGTAAACTACTCCTGCTTAGGGAAGATTGAGGACTATTAGATACATGTTTAGTTTTCTGTTTCTTTTTGAATGGAAAATTGGGCTAACAGTGTTGCTGTTGGCAGCAGCAGCTTCCCCAGGGATGGGCATGACAATCTGACAAAAGAGGGAAGCCTTCCCCTTCCCTGTCCTAGGACCAACAAGTGTCTTTCTCTTGCCACTGAGGGGACCCCAACAGCCACAGAGGATGTGGCTAACTTCTGGTCCATACTGGATGCAGGTGCTATACCAGAAGGATCCTGGATAAAACATGAGTATTCTGAGAAAACAAGCTTTGGCCACAGCAGAGTCACCTATCTGTGACTCAGACAAATTGGTAGCCTGTTGTGGTGACAAAGGCTCTGCTTAACTTTTTCTTTTTCTTTTTATGGTTGGAAGAAGGACTGGCTATGAGACCAGTAGTTTGTTCCATGGTCAAGCTGAAAATGGAGCCTCTGGGGAAAACAAGCAGCAAAAATTCATACATTTTTAAAGCTGTTAAAATTCATTTTTTTCTCACACACACACACACACACACACACACACGCGCACACACGCACACACGCACACACACACACACACACACACACACACACACACACACACAAAACACATAGTAAAACTTTAATACACTTTACCAACTTCAAAAATTAAAATAAATGCAATTTCTCCCCAGAAAAAAACGCTTTTCAGCTAGTATAAACAATTTTTAAACTAACTTAAAAGATGTGTGTTCTCGTTTAAAGATACAGTTATGTCTCATGACAGTATGTCAAAACATAAACTAATAGATTAAAAAACTTTCCTGAGCAGTACAGGACATTTAAACAAGATTTTTTTTAATGTGGAAGTTTTTTTTTCCCCAAATGGAACTTATCTGTGCTGCAAAGGAATAGTATAATCTGACTGTTGATGCTCAAAAGGCAGCAGAGAACAGCTCTTGTCAATGACAGGAAAGCTCTAAAGGGTTTGATGCACAAACGTGATTTTAGTTAGCTCAGCTTGAGCTGCCTAATGCTTTGAGTGAGTGAAAGGCACCCTGAAGTTTTTGAAGTTGGCCTGCTGCTATATTCTTGCCAGGATATAAGCTATACAGCTAATCTACTGTAGTGGTGATCAATATGATGAACATAATTGCCGAGGCCAGAATGAGATTATGAGGATTACTGCTTTTCTGCACAGTTTGGCTTTCTGGAGAAATTTCTCATCACCAGATGAAGGAGGGAAGGAGTACAGAAGACCATATGGTCACTGATGAACCATAGCATCCCTCAGGGCCTGTTCTTGTGGGAGGATAAACACAAAAAAGTTACTGCACTTGGTGCTGGTTGATGAAGTAAACAGGCTGCAGTAAAGGATCCCCCAGTAACAGAATAACATCATAAAATCTGTGGTTTGAGGGACTACTTATAAGGCATTAGAATGTACCTGCTCAATCTGTCTGTTGGTTCAACCAGAGATGTGCACAGCTGAAAGAAAGCACTGTACAGGGATCATCCATTCCCAACACAGGGGTAAGCTCTTAGTTATGTAGGTTATATCCTGCCAAGGATATAACAGCTGTCCAGCTTCCAAAGCTTTAGGGCACCTTTCTCACACCCAAACTATCGGGCAACTCACGAAGATCTGACTAAAAGATAAGTTTGGGTACCAAACCCCTCAGAGCTTTTCTGCCAACAGAGATAGAAGGCTTAACCTTGAAATGTTAATGCTAGGAAGAACAAAAAATAAATAATCGCACCCAGGCGTAAACAATACACCAGAAACCAAGGGGGGAGGAGGGAGGCAGCTGCTACTGCAGCACTAATCTTTCAAACATCTACTGTTGTGGTAAGTTTACTTACACAACTGAACTATTTTCAATATATTGAACACTGCTGCAGTAGCTTTAGATATATGAAACCTTAGTTTACCACATTTGGGAGATGGAAGAAGAGTCCAGGAGCCCCTGGAGAATGGTCTTTGCAAAGGCAGATCTAGACTTAAAGAAAGAATAAAGCTTATAGTGTTTTGTAAAACTATGTACAGAGGACCAAGATGCAGCTTCTAGAATACTTTTAGAATCCAACCATTTCCAAAAAGCCATAGATGAAGCCAAGGACCTGGTAGAGTGGACATTGACCTTGCCTGGAATAGTGTTGTTGTGGTGAGTAGAATAAAAGGCAATAACCTTAGACAACCATTTGTAAATAGTCTTGTTTTGACACAGGCTGTCCATTCTCCTTCCCTTCACAAGAAATGAACAAATGATCCAAAGATATGAAACATTTAGTTCTGTCAAGATAGTACCCGAGTTGTCTGTGGACATCCAAGGTATGGAGTATCATTTCTCCTTTAATTTTGGGTTCAGGAAAGAAAATGAGAAAATGGATTGCTTGGTTTAAAGTAAACTCACATGCCACTTTAGACAAAAAAAGAAGGAATAGTTGTCAGAGGAATCCTGTCCCTGTGGAAAATGAGATAGGTTTGATTCACCATAAGAGCTTGCAACTCTTAACTCAGATACCCTTCTTGCAGAGGTCAGACGAATCAGTAAAAGTGTTTTTCATTTTAAGAACTGCAAGTGAGCCAGGCTATATGGTTCAAATGGAACAAGTGTTAGTTTCCCTAACACAAAATTAAGATTCCAGGGAGGGGCCTTACCCCTTTCAAAAACATTTTGACATGAGAATGTATTAAAAGAGGATGATCCATAGGCAGATATGCTGAAATGGTTGATAAATGAATGTTGATGGAGGAGTAAGAAAGGCCATAGGATAGTAACTCACACACATATTGTAAAACCAGAAAACAGCTAGCCCTGAATGGGTGCTGGTTATGTTATTGGCACCAACTAGAAAACCTTTTTCAATTGCTAATTTATGATTTTCTAGTAACAGGTTTTCTTGCCTCTATTAGCAGCTGCTGCACATCCTCAGTAAACAAGTGCCTAAAAGGAATTAAGACCCTATTATCCTGGTGGTCAACTGAAGTTGATTAGTGGTGGAGTGTATCAAACACCCCTGTTCTTATGTGAATAGATCCAGTCTATGAAGAAGCTTGTGGTAATTGCCCCTGGACATTTCCAAAAGAAGGGAGAACCACAGTTGAATGGGCAAGAAGGAGTTACCAGAATGATCTTGGGGGATTTCTTCGGAATCTTCAGAAGTACTCTGAAGATTTGTGGAAAGGGTAGAATAGCATATAGAAACATTCCTCGCCAAGGAAAAGAAAAGGTATTTGTCTTCCTGGCCTTCTTGCATGGAATTCTGGAGCAGATCCTTGCCAGCTTATTGTTCAGAGAGGAGATAAAGAAGTCTACTTGAAGAACTCCCCAGAGATGGATCAACTCTTAGAAGACTCTGTGATCTAGTTTCCTTTTTGTGAGTGTCTGCCCTTGTCCTGCTCAGCTAGTCTGCCACAACATTTTCCTCTGACAGACTGTAGGATGTCTGTCAAGTTTGATTATGATGTGAAGCTATATCCCAAGCTATTCTACCAAAGGGGAATGGCCTGGTTCCTCCTTGCTTGTTGATGTACCACATGACTGTGACATTATCTGTAATAACTTGAAAAGAATCCAGGGACCAAAGATTATTTTGGGAGTTGAGTGCCTTGATCAGGACATTTATTTTATATTTATGTGCTTGCATCTCTTTGGTGTCCCATAAACCTTGCACTTTTATTCCTCCTGAAACTACTCCCAAAGCAAAGTCCACGAAGTCTGCAGTGACTGACTGGCTTGGAACAGGGAGGGAGAAGGGGAGACCTAGATTTAAGGATATCTGTTTTCTCCAGCAAGTAATTTCTGTTATGACAAACCTCAGTACTCGGATCTGAAAAGACAAGGAGTGTTGGTGATGGGATCAAAGAGACCTCAGATACCACTGTATCATTCTCAAGTGGAGTCTTGCCATGGATATGAAAATCAAAGAAGCCATGAAACCCAAACTCCTTGTGTATTCCCTGGTAGTGACTGAAGTATGATAGGAAAACCCTAGAAATAAATATAGAAATAGATTATTTTCCCTGTGGAAGAAAAGCCCTTTGAAGTGTGGTGTCTAGTTGACATCCCAGTAACACAATCCTGGGAGAAGGAGTTAAGAAACACATTTAAATCTTCTCTTAGAATCACAGCTTGTGTAAGAGATCTCACATCTGACAGAGAGAGAAAGAGAGAGAGAGAGAGAGAGATTCCCAACACTTTGAAAAAGAGTCTGCATAAGCAAGATTCATAAGATAAGCAAGTTCATAGGTTCATAGGTGTTTACTAGACTAATGACCACAAGGGCATTTTTAAGCCTAGCCATGCATCTCAAATCTCTGACAAGTTCTGATACCCTTGATAAGTGTATGCAGGGGTTTGGGAGATGAACAATTTAAAGGTTACCTGTGTCCATTAGAGACATAGGTGCCAAACCAGGGATGAATTTCCAATTTCCCATCCAATTGTCCAAGTTGCATTTGAATTAGGTTAGAGAGGAACTCTGCTTCACATGGATGGAGAGCATGTTCCATAGATGAGGTAGTGCCTGGGACACATACCTATCTCTCCAGCAGGACCTATTTATATCACAGGCAAGGTTTAAGTCTTTAGAATGGGTAATTCTGGTGCTGTTAGCTTTGTGGATAGGCAGGAGCTCCATCAGAGTGGGGTCTGACAATGCCCTGTATGCCAGGCATAGATCTCACGTCAAAAGCCTGTAGGAGACAGAATACAGGGATAGGGCCTTGAGGATGTCTGTATAGGAGATTTTACTTGTGCCCTGTATTCTTTTAGTGAAGAACCTCTGGGGACATTCCAGTTGTTAGATATGCCTGGTTAGGTACTTACCAAAGGGGGCGCTGTACTCAATGGTCTGATGAATGCCGAATACAATGGAACAATGACTTCCTTGGACTTAGATGTCACACCTTTGTTTATAAGCTGTGCAATACAGAATGATTTCCTCACCACTGTAGACACATGTTGGTCAAAGGCTAGATTACTCTCTATGTGTGTCCTTAAGTTCCTGACTACTGTGTCAACTCTAAAGGGTGTGTTGTCAATATGATAGTTACCAAGGATGGATGACTTTTCAAAGGATATTATTATGCATTTCTTGGCATTTAGTTTTAGTCCATGGCTCTGACACCAGTTGTTTGTCTGTGTCAGCCCCTCCTGGAGAACATTTGTGTCAGTGTGAGATTCAATTACAGCTCCTAATTTGCAATCATTTGCAAATTTAGTCAGTCAGAGACCACTGACATTAGCCTTGACTTCTGGGAAGTAAATGCCAAAAAGGAGCAGTCCAAGGACTGATCCCTTAAGGACTCCACTTGTGACTAGCCTCTTTGTAGAGGTGGACTTCCCAGTTCTAACTTCCTGGGTCCTGTCTGTGAGCCAGTTGGCATATGGGTTTGTACTTAACCTCTTGAGTTTGTCAACAATGCCCAAGTTGGGTATTGTGTCAAATGCCTTGGCCAGGTCAAGGTAGGCAGTGTGAACAATTCTGCCCTCATCCATTGCTTTGGAGACCTTCTCAAAGAAGTCCACCAGGTTGAGTAGGCATGATCTGCCCTTTACAAAACCAAACTGAATTGGGTCTAGTGTCCAGAGGTTTACAATATCTCAATTGATCATCTCTATAATTCATTCCATGGCTTTACATATAAGACACATTGGATCTGTAGTTTCCAGGGTCTGTAGATGGCCCACCTTCATGCAGAGGGATGACTGTTGCCTTTCTCCATTCATGAGGCATGAAACCTGTTTGGAGGCTACAGTTAAATAGTAATTCCAGATGATCTGATCGGGCGTGTTTCATGCTGTTTAGAAGGCATGCTGAGATATTGTCTGGGCCCATTGATGCAGTGTTCTTGGTCTTAGAGAGAGCATTAAGGACCAGTTCCCTCGTGATAGTAAGAGGAGTTATATTTGATGATATTTCCTAGGGAAGATTGAAGGGGAGAGAGGGGTAACCCAGGAGATGAATTTATCAGCCAAGTGGTTTGCTATGTCTTCTGGCTCAGTATAGGTAGCTCCATTTACAATGAGCTCTACACACAATTGTGTATTGCCTTTGAAGTTGTGGACATAGCTAAAGAATGATTTGTGGTTGTCCTTGGCCTGGGAGGCCAAACTTACCTTATATTTGGCTTTGATAGACTTTATTTGTCCTCTGAGTTGTTTGTTTAATTTGATGAGAGTGCTTTTATCCTGCTGGGTGCTGCACCTCCTAGTTTTTACCATGATTTTCTTCCTCCTGTTATACAGCCTATTGATTTTGTGATTCCACCAGGGTGGCTTGTTTTTTGAGTTAGTTTTGTACTTCTTCCTGGTGGGTACAGCTGCCTCTATGCAGCTATTAACATGATTGTACAGGGTTTCTGTGAACAGTTTTGTATAGGCAGCAGTGTTCTCAGAGTTTATGGGGACTTGAAATCTTACCAGGTTCTCACTTAATAGCAGGAGGTTAGCCTTAGAATAGTTCCTGAACATTCCAGGTTTAGCTGGGGATCCAGGTTTTATTTTTACTTCAAAGGAGATCATTTTGTGGTCTGCCCTTACCAGGGAAGGCATTACAGTAGGGGGTGTGCAGCACTCTCCCATATTAGTGAGGACCAGATCCAGTATGGTTGCACCCCTTAGTTGGTGTATTGACTATTTAGTCATCTAACTATGGTAACATTATGACACCATGTAGAGTGCAATGAGTTATATCCAGATCTGAACACATTATGAACACTCTTGTTGCAGTAGATAGCTCAAAGGCTAAGGCAGAAAACTGATAATGATATCCAGACACACAATACATTAAGAAACATCCAAAGTCTTGATAATGTGATGATAAGCATCTTTTAAATCTAGTGTTACCAGGAAACTTGAATGATGAAGAAGAGGTAACAGATTGCGAAGTAACATCACCTGGGAACTTATTTTATCACTCCCTGGGACAGCATTTGATGAAGGATAATTAGAAACAAGACAGTCTGGTCAGAAGGATGACCAATTACCCATGGAAAGGAGGAATGTCCTCACATTGCCATCTGTAGCTATGATGAGTGATCTTCAAAACCCATTTGCCTGCAACTATCTGTTGCCAAAGGGAAAAGTGGAGATTCAGACTTTCTGAAAGAAAAAAGGGGCTGCCAAGGTGGAAGAGAGGAACAAAGTCTCTTAAATAGTCATTTTGACTTATTGGACTATCTTTGGTTTTGGAAGTTTCCAGAATTCTTCTTAGAACCCCATTGCCATTTCTTCTTAAATGCTTGCTTAGCTGCATTTTGTTGAGACTGTTTATTTTGTTTCTTTCCCAAACTGGATAAGGAGTTAGAGAATTCCTCAGAAAATTTGGAAAAGGAGGGCTGAAAAATCTAATGGATTCCCTATATCAGCTCACCCCTTTCATCACACTTTTTGTTCATCTCCGCATCAGAGGGCCCAAAAACTAAATGTCTATCCAAATAATAATTTAATATCATAGTTTAATACAATCTGGCTGGTTCTAGGAATGCTGTCATGCAAACCTCCTCAAAAATCATACTAGTGGCCATGGCCCTTCAAGAAGTATCAGCAGAGTCATATGCACACTGTATAAAATGAGTAGTGTCTTGAACAACAGAAGAAATTATATTATTTAAAGAAGATTTTTCCTCACAAGAGTAAACTGCAGACAAAGCATCCCTCATACTTTCACAATCATAATTATCATCTTCTTTCAGCTGTTCCCATTAGGGGTCACTACAGCGGATCATCAGTTTCCATTTCTTCCTGTCCTCTGCATCTTGCTATGTCACACTAACCACGTGCATGTCCTCTCGCACCCCATCCATAAACCTTATCTTAGGCCTTCATATTTTCCTGTTAGCTGGTAGCTTCATCCTAAGCATCTTTTTCCCTTTATACTCAGTATCCCTCCTCAGCACATGTCCAAACCAATGTAATCTTGTCTCTCTGGCTTTGTCTCTAAAGCTTCCAACCTGGGCTGACCCTCTAATAGTCTTATTCCTAATCATGTCCACCCTCATCACCCCCAGTGCAAATCTTAACATCTTTAACTCTGCCACATCCAGCTCTAATTCCTGCCTTTTAGTCAGTGCCACTGTCTCCAACCCATATAACATAGCTGGTTTCACTACCCTCTTGTAGACCTTCCCTTTCACTCTTACTGGTACTCATCTGTCACAAATCACTCCTAACACTCTTCTTCACCCACTCCATCCTGCCTGTACTCTCTTCTTCACCTCTCTTCCACACTCACCATTATAAGTCAGGATAAACCTTAACATATGATCCTGACAATTCAAAATTTGAAAATCACAGTTTTAGAAGCACATACTTTTCCCCCTATACTTATCAATAATCTTCCTAGCCTTATCAAAAATAGTAAAATTGGAATTAGCTGTTTAGCAGCAGAAAGCTTAACTAAACTTACAGCAGTTGTATCAGGTTTGGGAAGAGTATATAAAAGTGTAAAAAGGCTAAGCAACTTTATACATCCTCTCTGACTTTTTAGGTGTAGCTGGCTAACTGTTAGGAAAATTGCAGGCAATAGCACACACATCCTCCAAAGATGACAGAACTGGAAGAATGGTTTCCGGCTATGAAATTTCTAACAGCTCATAGTATTTTCTTCTCTCACTTAAAGAAATGGCACATTCTAGAAATATTCTCGGAGAAAGAGACCACCCACAGGTGGATTCAGAAACTGAGGTCTCCTCTGAGACTGAATCATTAATCTGAGGGAAAACCCTGTATCTGTCTCTTCATCCTCCCATCCAGATTCAGAATCTTGAATCTCTTCAGGAAAGGTGATATCTCTTTTTTCTTTTACCAGAAACTACTTTACAAGAAGGATCAATACCCTGAATTAAACCCTAGGCCAGGCTCAGTAAACTACTCATATCTAAGAAAATATGAGGAGTAGTAGATAGATGTTTAGTTCTCTGCTTCATTTTGACAGGAAAAATGTGACCAATACTGTTATTAATAGCAGCAGCTGCCCCAGGGATGGGCACAACATTCTAACAAACAGGGAAGCCTTCCTGGTACCCTCTCCCAAGACTGACAAAAGTCGTGCTCCCTTGCCCACTGAGGGGACCCCAACAGCTGCAGAGGACATGGCTAACCCCTGGTCCATAGTAGCTGTAGGTGCTACATCAGAAGGATCCAGGGAAAAAGATGAGTGATCTGAGGTATAACTAATGGCCACAGCAGAGTTACCTACCTGCGTCTCAGTCAAATTGCTAGCCAGCTGAGATGGCAAAGGCTGTTTGCTTAACTTTTTTCTTTTTGGGGCTGGAAGAAAGATCAACCATGACAATGACAGATTGTTCCATGGTCAAGCTGAAAATGGTGCCTCTTTCTTTGGGGAAAACATGCAGCAAATGCTGATAAAAACACAAACTTCTAACTTTAAAATAACATTCCTGAAGTGGAAAGGATAAATAATAAAGAAAATTATTAAATGGAAGTTTTCCCCCAAAGGGAACTTATCTTCCCTGCAAAGGAACATCACAAGCCAATCACTAATCTTCAAAAGCCTCAAAGGAGCATAGTCTTTGATGGCAGTAAAAGTCTAAAGGGCTTGGCACCTAAATATGCCTTTTTCTCAGCTTAGCAAAGCTGCCTGACAGTTTGGGGCATGTAAGTTGCCCGGAAGCTTTGGAAGCTGGCCATCTGTTATATCCTTGGTAGGATAAATCCCAAATAGCTAAGGCTACTGCAGAAGTGATCAAAACAATGAACATATAACCGTTATCATCTCCTAGTCGTACCTGGTGAGAGAGGCATCTGTGTGTCACACAATGCAGTCCCCAATGACAGGAATATCAGGTAAGGTGTATGCTTGCCTTATGGGCTTTGGTCTTGGGGGACCATTGGGTGTAGGCTTATGTGAGGTGTTTGGTGTGTCTTTTGGTGTGTGTTTTAGTGATTGCTGTGGGGCAGTGATGCCATTAAGCATCTTTGGAGGTCTTTGAAATTTGGGAAGGTTTCATTTAAGTGTCCCAGCATAAGACAATGCTTGTGTGCATGTGCATGTGTGTGTGTGTGTGTGTGTGTGTGTGTGTGTGTGTGTGTGTGTGTGTGTGTGTGTGTATGGTGAGCAGTATGAGTGAGGGATGTAGGGTGGGTATTCTTGACAACCTCATTTGTAGGTGAGATGTTTACCTCTAAGGAATTTGTGTACTTACATCTGTTGCATACTGTGTTATTTTCTTTAATGATTAACTGGTTGACTGAAAACATAACACAAGTGCTACATTGCCTTTGAATATCCATATCTGGTAAGCTGGCCACAGAGATGCTAGGAACTTGCATATCCATGTTGTCCAGTCTTGAAATAGGATGGGCTGTTTAGAATTAAGGATTGTGTTTTAACAGGGGTCTCCTAGGATAGTATATAGGGTTAACGGCAAAATGTTATACAGTGCTAGCATATGGAAATGCTATTCGGTATGCAGAGTAGATTCTAGGGTTAAGAGCAAGATGCTATATAGTGCTAGGATATGGTAGTGCTATTCCATGTGCAAGCTAGCTACTACATTAGCTGTATCATATAAAAAATGCGTGGACAGGATGAAAATATTCCACACCATTGATACCTGCACATCTTTTTGTCTGAAGATATCAAGTATTAGTAGTCTTTGCTGAAATTCCAGGTTTTGCTCTGTTAGCTTTTGCTGGAAGGAGTTCATATGTGTCAAGTGTTTATAACCAGACATGGTGAAGACATCCAATGTACAGACATTATTTTCCATCCAATCCACTGCCCTGGAATCTTCTTTGGATGGTTAGACTCTCATCATAGGTTCCCCATTTGGTTGCCACCATTATCACCACTGAGTCATCAAGGGGGCCCTTACCCCAATTATGGGCTGTCTTTAGGAGGTCACAGTATCTTATCAGGCTTCCTTGGAATGGTTTCAGTCACACTGGGTTCTGATAAAAATGACTGCATGTCCAAACCAATCATTGGGTCTGCAAGGAACTACCAAAGATGTAGAAGGGGCAGTTCAAAAGGCCTCCATCAGAATTTATTCAGCAAGGGAGGGGTCTAGATCCAAGCACCCCTCTGTCTCATCAGTTATCAAATTTTTCTGAATTTGTGTTCATCTGGATGGGGCTGTTGATATCCCCCCATTTTAATGAAGTCTGAATCAGGGGTGAGGCACACTGATGGAGAGTCTAAATGCCCTTCTTGCACATTTTCTTTCAAGACACATCAGGTGAGGGGGCCCTACCGGTGACTGGAAGAAAAGTATGACCCAGAGAATGGTCATCTTCATAGACCTTCCTTAACTCTCTGTGTCTGGAGCTCATGATTGCTGCCCAAAGCTCAACATTGCTGGTATGAATGTGTGGCACTCCGGTAATTGGTGGATCTTCCCTGTCTGAATGTCTAGACATAGAGGGTTAATTTTTCTAGTTATTCAAATGCTGAGAATGTGCCTGTGGGTAGCGATGAGACCATTAACAAAGCAGATATCAATGCCAAAAACATCATAGAAGAGGTTCTGGCACCAATGAGCATCAATCCAGAGGTTATCATTGGGTTCCAAGCTGTTTTCAGCAACAGAAGAAGCACTGAAATATCAGATACAGTAAATGGCCTTGACAGGACCAACACCAGACACTTGACACTGACCTTCCAATGCCTGGATGCTCACAGCATTAAGAGAATTAGAGTCAAGAGTGAAGGAACCAAGGAAATCAGTGCCCAAGAGTCATGTGCTAGAGACAAAGGAGTACAAGGGGATATCCATGTCAATTTGAACTTTGATAAAGATCCTCATCAAGGGCTCAAATTTGTACTACATGAAGCAGTTCCTGACAGACCCTACCAACCTAAAAGAAATAGCTGAGGGTGGCCTGGACTCTATGCACTTAGAGATCTCCTTCTGTGAGGAAAGGCTCACTATTCTTTTTCTTAGAGAATGGTCTTGTACTATTGCAATCAGGTATGAAAGACTACTGGGGTAGCCTGTGATGGGGGCTTCTGAAGTCTATCTGATCTGGACTGGGTAGAGGGCTGAGTTGATCTAAAATACTGGTGTTCCACCCTGGACATCTTGGGAGAAATGTCCTGCTTTCTGATACATATTCATTCCTCCAGTTCTCCATCTTCTTCTACTTGTACCCCTTCCTGGTCTTGACTGCTGGAATAAGTCCCTTAAAATTAGTTTGTTTTTTTCTCTCCTCAATAGTTTTATGGCTGGATGCCTTGCAAATATCACAAAGCTCATTCATGTGATCCACCCCCAAGCACACCACCCAGAATTCATCGGTGTCCTTTTTGGAATGCACCCATCCAGGCACATGTAACAACTGGAACACCCACAGAGATTACCTTACAAAAAGGATACAAGGTCTAAACAATATGTCCTAGATGGACAGCCTCAAAACCCTACCACTATATTCGGTCTTTTACAGACTGCTAAGAGGTGATCTATCATACAAGGCATTCTCTGACTCATAACTGATGGACTTTCTTCATATCCACAAGTAACATGGTATCAGAAATACTTGAACCAGTGGCCTAAACCCATTTTGCAACATTAACAAAATGGTTTGGAAGAACAAGTATGCTTTACAGAGGATGCCACTGATCTGGAACAGAGTCCCCATCCATGTCAAACAAAGCCCACATTCAAGCATAATTTGGATTAATGGATGGGAAATAGAACATTTACCCAAGGATTATTCCCTGTATCACTAATGGACAGAGATAGCTCCTAAATTATTTATCCCAATGCATGGGTCCCTTCCAAATATCTATGTTTTAGCAAAATAATTATCACTAGAGTAATATATAAACATAGATATTAGAAAGGGTTAGGTGAATCTAAACTCCAAGGGGTGGGGTTAATTTTTAATCACCAAATAGGATAATTGGCTAGGCATGAAATAGCCTGCAAGGGCAGTTATTCTAACAGCCTAGTACTTACGTATGAACCTATAATATATTATCTAATGGACAGAAAACAAGAGATAAAGGCGTTTCTGTTAAGAAGCAAAGAAGTGTTTTCAAAGCTGTCTGGCAGAACAGACCCAATTCAGCATCATAATGAGAACATTAAAAGTTGAAGAATGAATTTAAAACCTTACAGAATACCAGAGTTACAGAGAAAGACTGTGCAAGAGGAAGTACAAAAATGCTTAGGATTGGGATAAAAAGACTTCCAAGATGGCTGCACACTGATCAATAGCTTAATTTCAGCTCTCCTAGTGTGAGAAAAGAAACTGAGAGATAAGGGTCGGTAACTCTGCCATTAAGTTACTGGCTAGTAAGTACACTGCTTGGATGCCAGCAATGCAAAAACGTACAGAGCCTGAAAGAAAATAAACTAGCAAAGCTGAAGAGAAGGCTTTTCCTGTGAAAAGTCTTACAGCTGTTCAGCAAAAATCTGTTCAGTTTCCAGCTTTGGTGAAAGACATGGCTTCCAGTAATCTAGAGGAAAAAAAATTAATCAAATACAACCCATCCTGATTAAAATAGATGAAACATTGAAGGAGTATATCAATTCAAATAAAAAAGGCTAGGAAAATGGAAGAAGCTTTAAACAGCTATTCAGATAAATTGATAAAATTGCAAGAATCAGAGGACAAAATGAAGACAAGACTGGCTCAGTGTAAGAGTGCTCAGGCAATGATTTTTCAAAGAATGGCAGAGTTAGAAAACAAAGCACACAGGGAAAACCTGAGATTTTCTGTTGTAGAAAAAAAACTGGAAGCAACAGACTGTATTAATTTTATGAAAGCACAAATAAGCAAATGGAATAGCATTCCATGGCAGGATTTGTTAACTGAAAGGGCACGTCATGTGTATGCTCCAAATTTGGCCATAAGAAAGCAGCCAAGACATATATAAGTAGTAATGAAATTGTTCAAGCAGAAAGAGATTATCCTGACAAAAATTTGTCAGAAGGGCAAAGTACTAAAAATTGGAAACAAATAGGGTGTTTGTGGAAAATGATTATTCATCATATACCAGGCAGAAGAGAATTTATCCCAGCAGTTAGGGAATGTTGAGAGGCAGGTGTCAGATTGAAGCTGTAGTACTCAGCTGTGTTCAGAATATTTTTTTTACTAGAGGATCAAAGTCATTTTTGATGTAGAACAGGCTAAGGAGGAAATACAAAAGTTTGTCCAAGAAAAAGTGAGCCATCAAACAGAAGGGGACTTTATTTCTTATTTTCCTCATAATAAAATTCATACAGAGACTTTGCCAGTGAAACATTTTTGGTGTTCCAAAGAAAAATGTTTGAAAGACATAAAAAAAACACAGGAGTTGACTAATTAGGAATACATTGAACTTGGGAGATGGAGATGAACAGGTAGAAGACAAGTAACACTAAAATTAGTGAATAAATGTAAGATTATACAACATCAATTACATTTGTGAAATATGACTGTACAAGAACAAGTGGAAAGATTAGATTTTTGTTTATCTTGTTAAACTTACAGGGCACTGAAAAGCACGTGCCCCACTTTGTGTCATTAATGTTAGGAAGGGCATTAAGGTGAAGAGAAGAAAAGAGAAAAAAGGTAAATAAAACAATTTTTGTTGTTAATAGTATTTGTATAAAACATTTCATGACATAAATCGCATGGTATATAGTTAAGCATTTTCAGTTATTGTTATATGTTATAAAAATACTAAAGCAAACAGATGCCTTTTTTCTTCTTTTTAGTTTTAAGAAATGTAGGCATTACAATGAAAAGATAAGAAAGGCTGTGAAAAGCATACTTAACATAATAGGCTGTAATCTTGGGTTGTTGAGGTGGGGCTGAAGTATAAAAGTGCATAGATCATAATATATGTAGAGCTAATATGTTTTCTCTTACTTTTCCATATATGAACGTCTGAATTAAGGCACTTGACTTAATCTAATAGCAAGCTTTTTAACGTAAGCAAGTAAATAAGAGAACACTAAACATAACAAAATGTTTTCCTTTCATAAATAAATGTTCAGTGTGAGTTGAAAAGTCTACAGCTGAGTGCAGCTGTACATTCTGTTTACATGGAGACAAGCTGACTACAGATCTGGGCTATTAAAGCCAGAGCAAATTTTAAGGCTAAATGTTAATGTTTTCTGACTGCATACTAGCTGTTTTTCACATCTGGGAGGGCAAGAACAATAAACTAAGAACAGACAAGAAGTTTAAGTAGGAGGAAAGGCTGCAACATGTGCCTTAGCATGTATAACTTTAATTTTAGGTTTAGTAATGGCAGTGTGTGCATTTGTCAATTTGGGACAATTGTTCCTATCAGGACTGTTAAAATTCATTATTTGAAGAAGGATATTGTTTTGTGCACTGGTTGTAAGTTAACAGGTTCAGGGGGTCTGAGGGTGTATGTGTGTGTGTGTGTGTGTGTGTGTGTGTGTGTGTGTGTGTGTGTGTCTTGTAAAATGTGACATAGGTTCAAATGGAGATGACAAGAAAAAAATATATAAAAAATTCAACCTGCCAAACATTAGTGGCTACATGTAACACAAAAGCTGGAACTAGATATTTAAAAAGCTGTCATATATACTAAGTAGGAATAATAACTTCTTATCATAAAGACTATTTGATCCATATTATTTTGGAATGTAAATGGCCTCGTTGATATAGACAAAAAAGAAAGAGTACTGAATTATGTTAAGAAAAACAGAGTGTAAATATCAATGCTACAGGAGACCCAGTTGGAAAGGCATGAACATATGAATTTGATAAAGAAAGGACTTCAGGATGGATATTCAGCAGAGTATCAGGGACAAAGGAAAATGGGTGTGCTATACTAATTGCTAGAGGAACTCCAGTTATGACAAAAGAGGGAAAACAAGATAATACTAATTGTAGATTTGTGGTAGCAAATGGGTACTAGCAAGGCAGGGACATTACACTGGCATGTATTTATATTCCACCTAAAACTGCTACTATGGTGCTTAAGAAACTTTTGAGAGAAATAACGGGTCTATATTATATTCTCGAAAGCCAACAATATCAAAGCTGATATTGTCGACATGAGAATAGCAAAAGCACACATCGAACGTGTAAACAGAAATCTCTGTAAAGGGAGATTTCCATTTACTGCAATGTAGTGTGGTCTTGGATTTGGCATATTTAAGTAGCGGGGGTGTGGTGGGTTCAGGGGGACTTGCCCCCTGCTTAAATCCATTAGGGTACTTTTTTCTTTTTCTTTTTTTTTTTGTTGTTGTTTTTATAAGTTTGATGTTTGAAGACATCGACCATATGGTGTTGACCATATATGGTGGTTGATGTTTTCAACTGTCGATCTTATAATATAAACCCAAAATATCAACTTTCAGCAGGGAATATTACTCATAGATGGGAACCAGAATTTGATATGCAACAGTGAGGATGTATCTGTGAGACCAAAAATGGAAAGTAAAACAAAATGGTAGATTTCTAAAGAATTTTATAAAAATATTTGGTATGGAAGATGTGAATTCAGAAGTAGGAACTCAAGAGATATAAAACTATTTGGTATGGAAGATGTGAATTCAGAAGTAGGAACTCAAGAGAGAATTTCCATATTATTCCCCAAGGTAATAACTGGGTTAGTCAAGACAGAAATTATATTTCACAAGAAAATGCGCATTTAATTGAAAGCTTTGACACACATTAAATGGGTCTTTCAAATCATGTGCCAATAACAGCTAAGATAAAAACCTGTTAAAAAGAGAGAAATTTGTAGTGGAAATTATTTGAGTAGCCAGAGTAGGGCAGACAGAAACTTCTTCAGAAGTTATAGCTAGTGAATGA
>NC_056741.1:774494877-774617377 GCF_019279795.1 Protopterus annectens | reverse complement strand
CTTTCGACACTTTAAATGATAAGAAACTTTTTTTTCTCCTTTCAGCTGCTAAGACCCTAATCTGAAGAAATTTCTCTGTCTTGAGGGATAGAATGGAGTCTAGTAGGACATCTAGATACTTATGCTTCTGATGTTTTTCTACAAGGTTTGGGAGGAGATTGTTATAGTCAGAGATGGGATTTTTTTTTTAATCTCAGTCAGGCTTGTTGCAAAAGGAATGCAGGCTATGATATGATCATTTAGGGCCAATTGAATTAATTTTAAACACTGGCAGAGATCAGTGAAATCGTTTTGTAGCTCTTCTCACATTAAATGGCAAGTCTCACCTACTTCCAAGAGTATTGTGTCATCTGCACTTTAAGTAAGCTCTGCTGTTTAAGGTCTGTTGCATAATCATTAATATTAAGCAAGAAAAGGATCAAACAAAGTACTGATATTTGTGCCACTCCTGTAGTGAGGTGTTCCTGCATCTGCAGTTAAGTGAAAGATGTAATCTGAAGTACAGTTTTGAAGCTCTCTAATGGGTTCTTATTGAAATACTCGCAGGTGAAGCTTAGTGATGGGTAACCGATGGCTCACCGTTTCAAAAACATGATTAAAATGAAAGAAAAGTGATCCTGTAAGGAGGCTCTTCTTTATACAATTAAAGGAATTGATGACAATAATATAAGCAGTGAGAACATTAAAAAAATTCCTAAACTCACTCACTATGTGTGAGAGTAGCCTATGTTTGTTAATATGTTCAACTATCTGATTAAAGATGATTTTTTTGTAATAATTAACCCAAGGACAGATATTGATAATTGATTAGAAATTGTTGGTTGATTAAGGTGATTAAGGTGAATTCTATAATCTTGAAACCTACCTTGGCTGGCATTCTCTGCCAGAACAGACCTCATGTACTGGCTCTGGTCTACTAAGAGCATCACAGTGAGACTCTTCAACTTCCACTCCGTCATGTTGAACACATATGGCATAGGAGCTGCTAAGACCTGGTAATGTAAAACGAATACACATCAGCACATTTTTCCAATTAATCACATACAACTGTACAGCAAAATCATTCTATTTTCAGTGTCAGTCTGTTACAAACTCTAAACAATTTTAGTTTTAAAAATGTGTGTTCTAGTCTTGAAACATTTTATTTTAGCACTGTTAACTTGATCCTTTACTTTATTTTAAATTGATTCTTCACTAAAGACAGCCTTTAAAGAACCATCCAGGCAACCTGCATTAAGAAAAAATGCATAAGTAATAGCCACTCAGTCTATCACTCTATAGAATATAGACAACCTACTTTCTCATTATAACTCACTATAGCACTTTTCAAGAAATAAGGCAGAGAAATGTTCTGCAGTAGCCCTAGACTGTTAGAAATTAAAATATATGTCCAGAATATAAATGCAGCTTTCTGTTTGCATTTAGATTCTGACATTGTGTACAGTAGACTTATTTCTAACGAAAAGTATTACTTCAAAAATATCCTTAAACATAGCTGCTCCAGTGGAGTACAGGGATAAGGCCTGAGTACAGCCCAGCCAACCCAGGTTCAATATGTGGCTCAGGTGACTGGTGAAGCAGCAGGGAAGGGATGGGTGTCACCATCCTGGGGGGGGGGGGCAGTCCTGAGGGTGTTTCCCACAAGATCCCTGGTGGAAACCAAGGATGTGTGAAGAAGGGTGTGGGGACATGACTGAGCTACCGCTGAGTCTGGGTAACATGTAAACATGTCGGTAATCTCCCAGTGAAGTACCTTGCGGGCGGTACTGCGCAGCTTTGGGCGTGTCCAAATTGATTGGCACATTTGAGTGACAGTGAGCGCGGAGCTCAGACCTAAAGATCTAGTCTAGTTATGTCATTTGTCTGTATGCCTGTGAGACTGACATGTAAAGAGCCACACTCATACTCTGAACTCTTTCCTCTAAAGGCACGTTAAAGCTACAAGCCATGAATGAAATAGCTTAAAAGCCAACGTTCGCTTGCTAGTAGAATATTTGCATTACTAAGTACTTGTCATGGACATAACTGGGCTTCCCCTTTTCACAGAAAATAAATGTTTTGAAAAATCTTTTGAAAACAGAATGGACATAACTGGGCTTCCCCTTTTCAGAGAAAATAAATGTTTTGAAAAATCATTTGAAAACAGAATGTTTCAAACGTTCCCTGTGGGTCGTCAAATTACTTACGATGTTCAGTGCTGAAAAGTTGTCTCGGTTCTAGAGACACAGTAACTTAACTGTAGTTAAAATTCAGAACATAAGATGCCTTCGAGATAAATAAAAAGTAAGGTTATATCTGCCTCTTTCTGTCCTCTAGAACTTATGAGTCTGCTGCTCGTTTTCTTTAGGCTGGCATTTCGTTTATGCGCTGTTTATCTAAGACACCACATCTTCTGATTATATAAAGTTTGATATTAGCATGGGTCCCCATTTGTACCCTTTGTTTTAATGCCTTAGAAGCAATACTTACGCAGCCATTTAATACCCTGCTTTAGTTAAGGTTCTCGGGGACCTGGACTTCATCCTGGACAATTTGCGCCCTTTATTACTCACATAATTTCATGTATCGCATCCTCTCAGAAATAAAACTCATGGCAAAGGGTCTAAAACCGGAGCGCTTTCTTATTTTTCCAACTGTATATTTTACAGACACATAACTGTAATGTTGTAATGTTAAAATTAGGGTTTTTTTGTTTGTTAATTCTGAAGAAGGAAGGGCACTGAACCTTCCGAAAGCGCTCAATTCATTAAACCTGTGTTTTATACTTCGTTCAGCGGTTTACATTGTTATCCATCCAGTTTCCAGTTCCGTTTTCTAATTTTGTCAGTTCCTCAGTTTGTCTTGGTCTTTAATGTTGTAATGTTGTAATGAAATGTGACAGCAGACAGCTGTCAGGGTTACTAGGAGGCGGGCTTTGCTACTGTGTTTTTCGACAATTACATGACTAGGAGGCGTGTCCGGGGTGGGCTTTGCTACTGCGCATCCTGCGAGGTACTTCACTGGGAGATTACCAACATGTCCTCATTGCACTACCATCCTCCAGATGCATCCAAAAGACTGCAGGGGAGGAGGGAAATTAAATAGGGTATAAAATGAAAATCCCCTGACAGATGGTGAGAAGGCCAGAAGCCCTAAGATACCTTAGGATCTGCTCCAGCCCCAACCTACACAGAGAAAGTCCGAAGCGCTGGTAGACCCTGCAATGGCTTTGGGGCACTGAGGTAAGATACCATAGGATGATGCAAGGAGAACCAAAAATATATTTTTACACTTACTAAAATGATTCTTCTGATTTCCAGTTGCACTGCAAGACTGGAAATGTTACATTGCTATTTTACATTAAACATCACTAGAGGGAAAACCTTAAATAAGACAGCTTATTAGCTTGTGGGTAGTCTGAACAGTGAGATAGCTTCAGCATTACTGTAGGAGTTGGATGTCACTATGTTGTGCTAGCAGCAAAGATAGTAAAAATGTCAGAGAAAGAACTATATGCAAATTAAAAAATGAATAAATAGGGTGTAACCTGCTTACAGCAGCTATACACTTTCAAAGGCAAAGAAAGAAAAATGCCATATCAGCTTCTACTGTATTTTATGAATGTTATACAAAATAGATTAAACTTTGAAAGGTAGAAAAAAAATATGAGTTAAAGTCTCAGAAGGACATGTGCATTGAACTAAATTTGAAGGAAATATTTATTAAACTACAAGATAATGCTTATAAAACAGAACAACCCACATGCCCAAAGCAAGTCAGTCAGTCTTATTTTCACAAAACTAATGTCACTGGATTGTAATCTAAATACATTTGCCCTTTATAATGCTGTGAATTCTCAACATGTTGCATATGGTAAAACTGAGCACATACTTTTCTGAACTGTTGTGTGGAAAATTATGACTAAGGTCACTTGGATTTTCAGCTTAGATGAAGCCAGACAAGTACTACTAAACAAAATCAGTGTAATATGTGAACATATCTATGATACAGCAGCCATTGCTTTAAGATGCAGAGAATTACTAGTAAAGTGACATGTGATTTCCCAGAGTTCTGCTGCTGTAAAGCTTCTGACAGATGCACATCATGGGGGATGACATTCGGAAACATTTTCTCAGCTGCAATATGGCGCTAATATCAAGGATTCCATAGTGTTGCACAGTCATACCTCTCAACATCTTAGTGCAAGAAATCTGGACAAAGCCTCACAAAATCAGGGGATAAAGGCCCCAAAATAGGGACAGATTTTAAATATTGCTCTTATAACCTTGGAAGGTTGCTAGAATAACAGGGTTTGTGCTAACATACATTTTCGGAAGGATTTGAAGTCTGAAACCTCAAATGCATGCCATTATTTAGTGATTTCAATCCTCAGATTATCCCAATAAGTTGCCAGAAAACCACAAATTTTATGAGGAATAGGCCAAAAAGAGAGAAAAATCTGGACATTCTGTGAAAAACTGGACATTTGTGAGGCCTGTACCCAGTCCATTGTTGTATTAGGATCAGCACAGTAAAGGTATTCCAAGAAAAGGGCTGCAGAGTAAATTAATGTACTCTTGTTACTAGCAGTAGTCATTCTATTGAACTGCATCAAAGGGGTCACACTACTAAAAGTCAGGTAACCAATATGAGAAGAACAGTAAGGTGGCATGCCCAAGGCTACGCGTGCTCTTTTGCAGAATTAAATGCCTCGTACTAGCAACTTGGGTACTGTAAGCAGCCCACAGATGGCCAGCCCAGCAAACTGCCAACACAGCTCAACAAATAAATGGAGAGTAAAAGGAAAGGTAGTAAAGGTAGAAAGGAGAATAGCATGCACAGGAATAAAATTAAGAGTAACCAAAAGAAATGATGGATGGACTATCATTTTACCTATCCAAAGAAGGACAGATGGGGGAGGTAACAATGAGTCTGTATGGGATGGTTAGAGGGAGCAGGAAAGGTAAAAGGGGCAGACAAACAAACATAAAACACAAACACAGACCAAGGCAGTATGGAAACTGTGAAATACTTAGGGGCTGCCAGCCCAGCCAGATAGAATTTTGCTGATAATTCTGTGTCGTTGTAAATATTAATATAATCCACAGGCTTGTTTTACAAATGTAAAAAGAACTATATGTTATGATTAAACTATATGCTATACTGAGCTTCAGAAATGTAACCACAGTGCACCCTGCTGGAAGAAAGCGGTTAGGTAAAGAATTTTACAACTGTGTTTGATCTCAAGCTTGGAGACAGGATGTATGGGCTAGGAAATTCTTTCTATTGTTTTAAGACAGAGATAATTACTAGATTTTACATGTAAAGCGTCTTTTATTGCTGCAGCTTCCTGGCAGGTGCAAGATTACAAAGATGTGTTAAAGTGTGAGTTCTGTGCACCTGGGAAAATTCAGCAGAAGTGTCAAAAATGATGTAATCTGAAATGACTCAGCAGTACTGTGTATTATCAATTTAAGGGCTATCTCAGAAAGAAAGAACAGCATTTTGTATCTGGTCTTGGATCTACTAAGAACATTCACTCACCAGCACTTGCTTCTTCTGTAAGTAGTATTTAGAACAATGATTTCTCTTAGAGATAGATAGAAATAGTGAGATTAGACTAGATGTTTTCTATATTTATGTCAGACTGTCCTACAGTATTGTTTTGAAGTATTTCCTGTGATTTCTGAACTCTGTAATGTCATTGTGTTGAATAATAAGTATTGTCTTGTGTTTCTATTTATTATTAAATATTTTTTAAACCTTTCAACTGTAGCTGCTTTGTGTAGAGATAATTTAAGTTCTGGAGTACTTGCATGTATTTAGTGATACCCTACAAAGCCACTCCGATAGCCTTCCTGTTCATCATACTTACTAATTGGATAATAATAATATTGCACAGTAAAATTGGACACCCTTTGGTAAGGGTCTTTATAGCAGCTGATAAGGGTAGTTGGTGGCAGTGTATTGCTACCTTATAGCCTGGGGAGAAGGGGGCATAGCTGGAGAACCTGTGCCACCCTTCCCCAGGAGTGTCTGTATGTTTGTATATAAACCAAATCTCAAAGTGTGTGTGTGTGTGTGTGTGTGTGTGTGTGTGTGTGTGTGTGTGTGTGTGTGTGTGTGTGTGTGTGTGTGTGTGTGTGTGTGTGTGTGTGTGTGTGTGTGTGTGTGTGTGTGTGTGTGTATGTGTGTGTGTGTGTGTGTGTGTGTGTGTGTGTGTCAGCTACTTGGGCAGGGACACAAAACACAAGTTGGACAGAGAGGGTACTGGAGGTTTTGGCTTGACTACTCGGCTGAGATCTGAACCCTATAGCTGTGCCAGTGGGGAGTCTTACTTGGGATCTGGAGAGAAAAGGATAAACCAGCCCCAGACTGACTGTGATCTCTGTGTGCTCTTAAGGGAAATTGTACTTTACTATATGTTTACTTGTTATCCTCCCAATGTGGACTCCCCTCACTGGTGCTAGTGGTGAGGATTGAGGCTCCTTGATTACTGGGCCAGTGCATGGGTGTCACAGAAATATTTGGTAGGGACAGCACAGGAAGGACAACTAGTGATGGGGAGGTTTACTCTACAAACAAGATATGATGAATGACATATAAGGTAGAGGGACACCACAATAGAGGATAGAACAGGGTGTGGTGGGGCTGTCCATCAAACCTGTCCAGAGGACAGCCCATACAAGCATTAGTTATCTTCATGGCAGATGTCATGGGTAGGCTTTACCTCTGGTGGCCCAATGCCTGTAGATGGCTGGTCGATCAACTCTATTAGCTTTGCTCAGAAGTATTCCATGGTACTGATGTGATCATCCAAATACCAGAGATCCTTGGATGAAACCAGTCTCTACACCTCACACTGACTGACTCTGGGAAACCCCTCTGGGCTTCTTCTAGAAGATAAGTTTCTGGTTATTGGCTATGCTTGTAATAGTCTGCAGCCTACTATTTACTTATGAACTGCCAGTTTTCTTAGACTTGATTTCCTCTAAATTTTTTAACCACCTATAATCCCTTGCATCCCTATAATCTCCATCCTGAGTTTGCCCATTGAGAAAATTATTCCATGGGAATATAAACATATATACATAAAATAGGAATAGGAGACAAGATATAGGAATCTAGCTCCTGCTACTAAACTATGACAAATGTGTTAATTTAGTAGCAGATGGAGGGAGAGATGTCACATTGGATGAACTAGGATGAAGCTGATCCAACATCATGGTAAGTACATAACTTTCATATCCTAGTTCATCTGTCCATCCAATCTGATTTTTGGGGAAGAATTCTAATATAAGTCTTTTTTGGGTGACATCATGACAGGATTCCATTCAGAAATGAAGCTTCAAAGGATTTTGTGGATCTGGAGATCTCATGCAATTTATAAGGTTTTTCAAAGGTGTGCAATGTAGACCATATTTCCGCAGCACAAATTTCCTTCACTGAAGAATCTAGAAGGTATAGAATGGGTTAACCTATTTCTAACTAATAAAAGAGTTCCTAGTCAAGAAATTCATCTAGTAACAACCCTTCTAGATATTATTCTTACTAATAATTATTTTTCGTTTCAAAATGAATTATTTTTACAGAAGTGCGGTGTAGCAATGGGCTCCCCTTGTGGAGCAGGTTTTGCTAACACCGTTATGGTGTACTGGGAAGAGCATTATGTTTTTGACCATGCTGAATGGATGTCCAACATTATGTATTATACACGCTTCCTTGACGATATATTTATCATGTTTCGTGGTAATTCTGAATCAGCAACAAAATTCTTAAACTATCTTAATAGTACAACTAGCATTTTTAAATTTACATCCAATTTTCAAGAAGTCAGTATTGACTATTTAGATGTCAGTTTAGTTAAGGACGTCGCAAACAACAGATACATTTCGAAAATATATAGAAAAAGTATGTATTGTAACTCATATTTACATTTCACAAGTCCGCATCCTTTATCTCAAAAACGGGCTATAATTAAGGGCCAAATGATTAGAGCCACCCGGATGGTATCCCTTTACAGCAACTTTGTGGAAGAGTGTAACTCACTAGGAAAAATGTTCCAACAAAGGAGCTATCCTTTAGACCTGATTAAAACTTCATTTAGTAAAGTTCAGTTAAAAAGAGAGAATGGAGTAATTATCCCGATTTTGTGTGGGAATGAATATTTGGACAAAATAAATTTATCCAACTCTAGCCCCTCTGTTGAAAACTCAACAGATATAGAGTGTGTCAAGTCAGCAAGTAACAGTAGAGCTATGCGATTCGAATGCAGCTTTATCACTACATTTAATACTGACAATACTATCATAAGATACATACTGTATAAAAATTGGGAACTTTGTAGACAAGATAAAACTTTATTTAGTAAATTCAACAGTATTCCTAAAATTATTTTTAGGAGAGGTAAGGACTTAAAAAGCATTCTCGAATCACATAAACAAAAAGTTTTTGACAGAAAAACAGAAATGTTTACTTGTGGCTGTTGTAGTATGTGTAAACACATTACAACAGGTACTAAATTTACCATCAATGATACACAATATCAAATAAAGTACAAGTTGAATTGTAACTCTAAATTGGTCGTATACGCAGCTACTTGCTCACTATGTAAGGCATTTTACATAGGTAAAACGGAGCACTGTTTACGGGACAGGATTTATGAACACACTTAGCCTTAGCTACTAAAAAAGTAGAAAATGCATTGGCTAAACATTGTATATCACACGAAGGCCATATATTTAAATTTAGGGCAATAGATCAAATACAGTATGATATCAGAGGAGGCCCTCTAAATCTACTCCTAGAAGAACGTGAATTGTCATGGCAATTAAAAACTAATGCCTTCGTTGAATCTGGCTTAAACGAGCACCGTAACATAGCTTGTCTCCTTAAACTTAAAAGTCTAGACAGATAAGTGTTTTAGTCATTTACTTATTTATTATAAACACACTAATTTTATTACTTAGACATATAATAAAATAAGATAATTTTTAATTCTTAGCTTAATGATTTCTTAATATTGTTACTGGTTGGTGCCTAAAACAAAGTATGTTAAATTAAGTTTATGTTCTACCTGTTTTAAAGAATGTCCGAAAAATTTGATTAGTAAATATGACAAATATATTTTATCAAGTTTTAACAGTATAGGTGGTTGAGAAACAAATATGTTTTAAGTAATTCAGTACTTTATGTGTTACTCTTACCTTGGTACTATTTTGTGATGTATGGATACAACTTTTAAGTTGACCATGTGACTAGTGTGGTTATATAACTGCTGTTATTCACTTGCAATGTATCTGAAGAAGTTGCCTCATAGCAGGTGACCAAAAGCGCTTCATAATATTAAACGGTTGTTTTTTCATAGTTTTATTTTTGTGTTTGGAGTTATTCCCTGGAGCCTTTCTTTGGTTGTACCTGTTTTTACTTAGTTTGCCTTTTGAATTTCTGATGACAGCTGTGGAGGTAGCTATGGACTTGCTAGAATGGGCTTCTGGTTTAGAAATTAAAGTCCTGTTACTGTGTGAGTAAACAAAGGTACTGCAATTTGATAACCAACTGGATAGCATTTGCTTAGAAATCCTTTTTTCCCCATATTGTTTTGAACAAATAATCTTTCTTAAAGGTCCTGGTTCCCTTGAATATAAAATCCTAGTTAGCTAAGGTCAGCCAATCTGTGCAAAACATATTCTTGGCTATTAGAATTACTAGAGAAGTAAACTGGTAAATGAAGTGGTAAGTCTAAATTAGATAAGGATGCAGCACTCATAATAAAATAAGGATTTGTGCTTAATATGATAATGTCTCTAAAATATCAAGTAAGGTGCATTGGAAGTGAAAACATGACATTTAGAAATCCTAGACGAAGTAATGGTCACCAAGTGAAAATATTTATGGACTCACCATAATGTTCCATCTGTGCTGTCCATTTTCATTCTTCATATCCAATCCTCAGATCCAGCTAGACTGCTTCTTCTAGCTCATGAAAAACTCCTCCCTTTATCCAAAATGCCCTAGTCACCTAACAAACCTCATATCTTGTTTGCTGCCCATAGACCTGCAAAGATATAAGGAATTATGACATAATGGAATCTGGGATTCAAAGGAACAGTGGTTCCTACAGCATCCTTTGATCTTTCCAAAAGTAAAGCGGGAGGGGGTTGGTGGGAGGGACATTGTGGAAGAATGAAAATGGGCAACACAAATGGAACATTAATGTGAGCACATAACTTTATCTGATGTTGTCAATTTCATTCATTCCTCAACTGTTGAATCAGAGTCCCCAGCTACCTAACTCCTGGAAGGACTCTAAGAAAGAATATTCCTGAGCATAGCTGAGCCAAAGACAGTACTTTCCCTAGAGATCAGATCCGATTTGTAAAGAACAATAAAAGTATGAGGATTAACCCAAGTTGCAGCTGCATGAATATTATCCAAGGAAGTTCTAGACAAAAAGGCTGAAGAAATTGGCATAGATCTGGTGGTTTTGGTAAAGGAAACCCTACTTTTTGTATACAAAAGTACTACAATCAGTCAACCATTTGGCTAAAGTCATTTTATAAACTGGTTTGCCTAATTTTGATTCCACAAAATAAGCAAATAATTGTTTGGATTTCCTCAAATGTTCTGTTCTGTGAAGATAGAAACATAACTGTCTGTGAACATATATTCTCCTTTATTTGAGAAACTTGAAAAGAAGACTGGAAAGTTGATAACCTGATTAATATTGGATTCTGACACCACCTTAGGTAGAAAGAAAAGATTAATTCTTAAAAATACTCTACTTTTGTGAAAAGTCAAATAAAGATGTTTAGACAACATAGCCTGGAGTTCCAACACCCTAAGAAGATAGTTTTCCAAGTCAAAAAATTTAGTTCATACTTAGCTGATGTCTTAAAAGGGGATTGGGTTAAGGCCTGTAAAACAATATTTAAATCCTAAGGAGAAGTAACATCTTTTAATGGATGTCTAAGTAGATAAGTTCCTCTGAGAAAGACTTTGTAAAGCTTGGAAGATGCTAAAGTTGTGTTATGTACTCCTATATGAAAATTAGAAATGGCTGATAATTGTACTCTGACAGTTGATGAACTCACCCTTTCATTGAAATTCATACCTAAAAATCAGGAACATTAGAAATCAGAGCAGAAAAATTATCTAAGGTCTATGTGCCCAAAAATACAAATCTTTTCCATTTACTTTTGTAAACTTTTCTAATATACACTTTGTGGGATGATAAAATAATGTGACGGACAGGAGAACCTGGATAGTCTAGCAATTAATGGAACTGGAGAAACCATGCAGTAAACTTGAGCTCTGAAATGTCTGGACAGTAGGTGTGGAGTTGGATCCAGAATACGAGGTCACACCACCTTCATGTTGAGAGAACACTCATGAGGCAATAGAATTGACCTGCTTAACTTGTCTGCAATTACGTTGGACCCTGGGATGTGTGTTGCTATCAGAAAGCAATAAAATGAGATCACCCATTGCCATACTATCATACCTTCTTGACAAAGAGGGTAATATCTGGTTTCCCCTTGTTTGTTGATGTACCACACTACTTTTATATTGTTTGTCTGAGTCACAGTAGTCCTGGTTGGGAGAGTGTCTTGGAAGGCCTGTAACACTAGAAGGACAGCTCTCATTTCCAGGACATTGATATGCATGTTGGCCTATTCTGGGGACCATGTGCCTTGGAACATTCTTCCCAAGAAAAGTACCCCCCGACACTCTGAGAGGTTTCCATGGTCACTTTGGCCTTGGGTTGACGAAGAACAAGAGTCAGCCTTCTTGTATTTGATTGGAATGGATCCACCATAGAAGATCAATTTAGCAAGCTTGCTACATTTTGACTTGACTGGATAATGGCTGATGGAGAACAGACCATTGAGTTGTGAGTGTCCATTAAAGTATCCTCATGTGGTACCTTGACATCAGTACAAGAGTAATTGCTGTTGACATGGATCCCAGTGCTTGGAGGATCAGACTAGCTGAAAGAGAAGAACTTTGAATGTTCTTTTTGACCTGAAACTGAATTGTTTGAACCTGGGACAGGGTGAGAGAAGCTATTTGAGTGACCATATTGAACAGAGCACTGATGAATTCCAGTGTCTGAGTTGGTTTGAGTTGAGATATCTTGTAATTATTTATTTAGTTAGTTAGTTACATTTGTTTACCAGGAATGTTCATCTGGGCCAGAAGCCCATTTTCAGAGGAGGCCCAGGGAGAAAAGCTCCACAGAAATACAAGCAATATACAATAATTAGATAGTACAATAGTATACATAGTAGTATTCAATACAGCTTTCTAGTAGATACAGGTTCAGAAAGAAAAACACAAGCATTTCAGTGAAGATCACTGTGAGAAAAAATAAAGTTAGTAGTGAGTACATATTAAATAATAGTTATGAGCAATCCCCAGATCAGAGCATAACTGAAGTAAGTAGTCACAAGCTTGAATTAGATGATTCCTGTCTGGAGCAGTTATGAGCCACTCATCCAGGTAGAATCCCTGCAGTGTCAAATGAGCTGCAACTACTGCCATACACTTGGTAAACATCCTGGGGACTGGGGTGAGACTAAAGGGGAATGCTCTAAATTGGTAATGGCTGGCACCTAACTGCAAGCGTATATATATCTCCTTGACCATCTGTTCATTTTTATATGATAGTACTCATCCTGAAGATCTATCAAGCACATCCAGTTGTTTTTGTACAGAAAAGGCAGAATGGACAGAACTGAGAACATCATGCATTTTGTATACTGAACTGATCAATTTAGTTTTCTGAGATCCAAGATTGGACTCCAGTCCCATGTTTTCTTTGGCACTAAAAATAATCTTGAATAAGTTCCAGACTCTTTCTGGTCTAGGGGTACTTCTTGGATGACTCTCTAGCAGCTTCTAGTGCTGCTGGTTTCCTCTGACTGAGTGGAACACTGGGGATTTTGTTTAATACTAGCAGGGGTGAATGGGAAAACAGAATTATATAACCTCTGGGTATTATCCTCTGCTCCCATGAATGTTTTGTAATTTTTTGCCAGGCTCTCTGGTGCAAGAATAAATTACCTCTTACTACTTCCAGAGATGGACAGTTGGGCCTCCTTTCAGAAGCAGTGACATGATCTGTCAGAGAAAGTATCCCTAAATCCCTGGTTATGTGGACCTCCTCTGCAGTGGGAATGGTGCCTTCCATTAGAGTTTCTCCCTATGCCCCTGTGAGAACTGTCTCCACGTGGATCTTGGAAGGGACGCTGGGATTGTTTGATTCACATTTTCCATCCACCTTGCTGGTTCCTAGAAAAGGTCAGTTGAGGGGCTGAAAAATGTATGTACAAAGCAGACAGGTTTTTTTTCCTTCCTGCTCAAACCTAGAGTGTGTCTTTAACTTTAGGGTCAAATAAGGAATTCCATCAAAGGGAGCATTGACAAAGAAAGAATTGAAGTGTTCCGCAAAGACACACAAGCGCATTCAGGCATGTCTTCTGATGGAAATGCCTGAACCCGCTGCCCGCGAGGTACCTTCAGCTGCATGGGAGATAAACTTCATGGATGAGTTAGAAATGGATTGAAGGGTAGCCAACTGCAAGGAAAAAGTGCTCTCTGCCTTGGAGGATGTAGTTCGAGAGAGGGATTTGCAGAGTTCTTTAATCAAATCCCTGTGAAGGCTCATGAAATGTGCCAAATAATTCAGTGATCTAAGAGTAAAGGCCTCTAAAGCAAAGACACACTTCCCAAATCTGTCTAGCAGCCTAGACTCCTTGTTAGGGGGGTGGACAGAGGAAAGTCAGTTCCTTCTTAGTGGCCTACGCTATGACCAAGGCATCAATGGGTACTACCTTACTCCAATATGTTCTACTCTTAGATGGTGCCAGGATCCTATCTGGTCTTTTAGGGATAGGCTCAATTATGACAGGCCCCTTCTACACCCATCAAGAGACAAAATCAATGAGCTCATCAGCAGGTAGATTCAGCCAGTAGGTAGACAGGCCAGCGCCAAAGGCCTCCAGGAACACCAACTCCTCTTGGGAAGGGTCATTGGGGGTACCAACCACCCCTTTGTTTCAGGAGTTCAAAGATGTCTCCAAATTAGATACTATCTAGTGGTGATCTGGGGGGCCCTTCCCCTTCATCAAAGCCAGTGCCCTCTGTGGCAGATTATTGCAGAGAGATTAGTTGTCTCCTTTTACACTTCCTCTTCTTAGAGACTTCTTTGGTGGTATGCTCCACAGAAATGTCACAAGAGATTACTATACCCTGCTGGGTTTTCCTAAGAGTTTTAAACTAAGGAAAGAGAAAGATATATACTTAACTATAATTATATAAATGAAAAGTTAATTTACAAAAAGCACTATTACAGCTCACTCAAGCATTTACAGTGACCACGTCTGAATGCTATGGCAGCAAACGATATCTGAGGTATGTTAGGTGACATTAGGTAAGACATTATGGGTAAGGAGAGGAAATCAAGAGTTTCAGTGTTCCATGAGCTGGAAGAAGTGGCTGAGTTGGATCCAAGGATCAGATCTGAACCAGACAGATGAGAAGTGAATGAAAATAACAACATCAGATCAGAAATTTCCAAGACATAAATTTCAGGTACATGAAGATGGCTAAATGGTTAGTTTTGTTAAGGCATCCAAGACAAATTTATGATCCATCCTGTGGTGGAGATGGTCCCTAACTAAAGGGAGCAAGAGAAATAATCCCTTAAGGAATGAATTGCATAGCTTATATAAGGACAAAAAGTGATTCTGGAAACCATAAGGATAATTAAAGATGGATATCAATTACACCTTAATGGCAGAACAGCTAAAACTTTCCTCATAAGCAACAGAGAGGAAACATAATACATTGAATATGGAAGCAGTAAAATGATCCAAATGCTGACTAGTAACCCAAATGTAAAATTGTTTTCATTTACTTTAGTAGGCCGTATGAGTACATTGCTTCTGGGAAGCTGGCAAAATGTGAATTGTGCTAGAAAAGTAAGAGTCTTTGGCTATTATGGGAATTGGAGAAACCATGTGGTTAGGTTGAAATTTAGAAGGCCTGGGTGAGCTTAACCAGAAAGGTGAAAGAGAAGATCTGGTTTCGGGACTAGAAGCCAGGGAAGCTTCTCCAAGTGAGGTGTGAGTAGAGGGAACGCAATTTGCCTGGGCCATAGAGGGGCAATGAGAAATACAGATGATTTGCGTGAAGGTGCATTCTGAAGGGATCTGTGAATGAGGGGAACAGGTGGGAAGGCATACAGAAGACTGGTGGGCCAATGACAGACTAAAATAGCCCACAATATCTGCCCCAGTGAGTGTTATATAAGTCAAAGTAGCTGTTGCATTTGGTGTTGGAGAAGGTAGCAAAAAGAGAGAAGGCCGGCCAGAGTGACTGAAAATCTGTTGAGCTACTGAAGTACTGAGTAACCACTAGTGAGGTATCAAGACAGGCCTGCTAGGACTGTCCACTAGGTAGTTTAGTCTTCTTAGGATGTGAGTTGCAATTGGAAAGAATGTGAATCCATTGCATACTGCCATACTTTCATAACCTCACTGCAAGGTGGGTAGAATTTGCTTCCCCCAGTTTACTGATGTATCAAACTACAGACATGTAGTCTGTTTGAACAGAAATCACACCTAAAGGAAGGAGGTCCTAGAATTCCTCCATTGGTAGGAGGAGTGGCTTAATCTCCAGAACATTGACAAGAGGGTTGGCCTCTTTTTGTGTTCAAACATCTTGGACCATCCTCCCATTGAAATGTCCCCACCCAGAGATGAGGCTATGGTTACTACTACTGCTGAGAGTGACATCATGAAGGGACTGCCTTGGGGAACATATGGAGAATCAAGCCACAAGGCAAAGTGTGCTGTACATGTTGGAGTTAATGTTGTAGTTAAGCAAATCAGAACTGACAGAAGGTCTGATAATGATGATCACTGTGCCAATAGCAACCACTGAAGGACTCTCATGTGGAAACAAGTTTGGAAAACTATTACAGTAGAACCTGCTATGAGCTCTAATGCTTTGAGAACCAGTAATGCTCAGGGAAAATCCTATTGTAGGAGTTGCACAATTTTTCTAATGGTAAGAATTCTTTCTGTGGGTAGACTTACAAAATATTTTCTTGTATCCAAATAACTGATTAACATGTTCTGTTGTGAAGGCTGAAGATTTAACTTTTAGTGCTTGATTGATAAATATACCTATAGACAGGCAGAGCTGCAAAAAATAATCACTGGCTGACTGGAAAGACTCTATGCTTGTTGCAACGAGGAGCCAATCATCAAAAACATACACCCCTTTGAGTCACAGATGGGCCACAACATGCACTTGCTGAACACACAGAGGGTTGTGGTGAGACCAAAGCACCAAGTTCTGAGTTGGTAGTGGGTGACTCCCACCAGAAATGCAAGAACCTCCTGGATTCCTTCTTGATCTTCATTTGGATGTATCCATCCTGAAGATCCATTGAGCACATTGTCTTTCTCCTTGAGACAAGGAAGAATTGCTTCCACTATGACCATTACGAATGGGTTTTTTTTCACATAGGTGTTTAGGCCATTGAGTTCCAGGATTGAACTGAGGTCCTTGTTCTTCTTTGGAACTTAAAGAATCTAGAATAATTAACTGACCCTGTTGGGTCTGGTAAGACATCCCATTCTTTTTTGAAGGAGTAGGAAACTCTCCCTTTTGTCTACTTTGTATTGGTGGGGAGATGTGTCTGGAAGCTGTTGAAGTTGCTGGGGAAGGGTTTGGGGAAAAAGGAATGATATAGCCTCTAAATATTAGCTTTCTTACCCATCTGTCTTGCTTGATGGACAACCACACATCTAAGTGGAGAGACAGACACTCCCTCCTGACTGCTTCCAGAGGTAGACAGTCAGGAAACCATTCAGAGGCTCTCAGTCTATTTGCTGGAGAAAGGACCCCTGATTCCCTGGATCTGCAGACCCCCTTGATCTCAAACTCAGAAGTCATTAAAGGAGCCTCTGCAATGGCCACCACATACAAGGATGAATCAAATGGCTGATGCTGGGATTTTCTAAACCAAAGTGATTCAGACCCCTTCTGATTCTTGTTAAAGGATAATTGAGGGCTCTCAAATCTGACACCTACAGCAGACAGCATCTTGCCTTCCTGTTACCTCAAAAGCTTCACCTTCATTGTAGATCTGAAGAATGCAGAAAGATCAAAGGGAGCATTACTGAAGAACTCCTTAAAATTCTTTGCAAAATCACATAGGTGAGGGCAGATACAACATCAGATAGTGATGTCAGTACCTGCCACTCTAGCTGGTGTACTGGTTGTATTATGAAACAGGCACATGGACAGATTTGTGATGCATATTCATTAGAGTCCTGTTGAGGCAGCTTATGCAAAGTATCCATATCCTGTTCAACTAGGACCCTTTGAAATTGGTTCATATTAGTTAAATAGTTTAATGCTGTCAGGGCAAATGCACCAGAGGGGTAGACTCACTTCCATTTTCTATTTATTTCCCGTAGGTTCTCTAAAAGGAGAATAGACAGCAGAAGATTCATCTGTGAGTTTCCTCTGGGTGGCTACAGCAACAATCATAGTGCACACCAGAGGACCTTCTGACCAATACCTTCTATCTTTAGGGGGAAACAATATTTTGTTAGATTTATGGGGTATCATTGCAGTATTGTGCAGTTCCTGCCATGTCTTCTTGGTGAGCAGGTCTATAACATGATTAGTAAGAGGGACCACCCAAGAAGTAGAGGAATCTGAATATGCCTCAAAAATCACTTCCTCATCCTGAGAGGGTGGTTTGGTGTCCAGGATCCCTTCTGTCTCATTCATTCAAGGATTTGTCAAATGAGACATCTTCAGGAGGGGATTGTGGGGAACCCTGTCTATCTTCCATGTCTGTGTCTGATGTGACTGACTCCACAGGGAAGTCCATGTGTCTCCTCTTACAAGTCCTCTTCCTAGGTATCTCTATGTCACACTGATCCGAGTCTCCAGAAGACTCTGTGGGAACCTGTACAAAGTCATTGAGGAAATTTGTTCTGCTCTGTCCCTGGAACCATGATGAGTTAGCTGAGAACAGATAGTAGGGTATCAAAGGGTGGAGCCAGTGCCAGTGGATGCTCTGTCGAATGTCTCAATGAAGATGCTATCATCCATTACAGTACCTCAAAGACAGATACTGGGTCTGTTGCCATCAGGGAAATTCAACTCAAGAGCTGACCCAAACTCTGCCAAAGTGGAGGCGAGCATAGATGAAGATCAAAGCTCTGACCCTGGGGATCCAGATGACTCAGAGATACCACATCTCAAAGACCAATGTCTCTGACACTGAAAAGGAACTAAAGCAAGTAGGCACTGAAGACAGTGCCACAATACTGGCATTGAGAGGTCAGTTCCAAGATCCACCTGACACATGCAGTTGGAGCCAAGGATCAAGTTGTTGATGCCAAATATTCAGACTCTAGTAGGCAATTTGGCTCTGAGACCACCTTTGCAGAAACAGGCATCTTGGAAGGAGCTAAAAGAGGTGATGGTGGGTCAACCTAATCTGCCCTAGAAAGATAGGGTGACAGGATTATAACCAACTCTATCTGCATCTTCAGAAAACCTTCATCATATGTTCCCAATTTACTTCAAAAATACTCCTGATAGACCTGAAGGATTTCACAGTAGCAGCTAAAGATGGTCTAGAAGAGATGAAGTGGGATAATTCATGCTCAGATGAGGGCCTGCTGGATGTTTTGGGAGGGGACTTGTCCCAGACGATAAATAGTTCAGCTATGGGAGACCAGCATACCCTGTTGAAGTAGATGTAGTAGGAGAGGAGTCTTACAGATCAGAAGACTGTCAAGTTTTATCAGTCTTCATTTTGTTAGAATCACTTTCTTTCTCTTATTGTCTTTTTTCCCAGATCTTCTGAAACTCTTGCTTAAGAATATGGAGGCAAACAGCCTTTTAAAATTAATTTGTTCCTTCTCTCTGTCAGAGATCTGGGTACAAACCCCTGACATATGGAGCAGTTTGTGTATAAATGTTCCAGTCCCAAGCACATTGCATATAACTTGTATGGGTCTTGGAGCAGAATCTTATGCCAACATTTAGTATATTTCTTAAAACTCTTTTTTTTATTAAACAAAAACACATCTTTATTAAATTATCACATATGACATAGGTAATCATACAGTTATATAAATGAAAACAAACCATATTGACATAATTTTAGTTGCAAACATTATATATCATTTATAATCGATCCAGTCATTGTCAGGCAAACATTACATAGCTCATTCAAATCCTATCTTCTTTTAAATCTCATTTCTCCTCTATATGCACTGTCCTCACAATTCTCATTTTTTTCTATGTAATTTGCTCTGATCCTTTTCTAAAGATCCCAATTCCAGTTTTTTATCTCTGTTACCATATTCACTACTTCTAGTAAAGTTGGTTTCGACTTTGATTTCCATTTTCCTAGTAAATTTTTTTTACAGTCACCATAATTAGCCTCAGCAAGCCTTTGCTGTGTCTAGGCAACTCTGCTTCTGTATCATAGCTCAGAAAATCATTTCCTTAGTTACACCAATTTGCTCACCCAGTATCTCTGACCCAGCAGTCTGCAGGGAATCTTTAAAGTCTGCCATCTCATTATACTCTCAAAAATATGTTTCCAGTTACCTCTTTCTTCCCCATTACATTTTCTGTCTACCCAAGGAAAATTCTTTGGAGTCTACTTGGGGTATAAAAAACACTTTCAAGCAAAGATCCTAAATCTTCTAGACTTTGTTGCATGTTTGGGACACAAATATATATTCCCCAATTGTTTCTTTGTGAATTGCTTATTCAATCTCTCTCTTCCCAATCCTTTCTAACCTCTTCTGATTGATTCTTATAGTTATCATGCAATGTTTTGTATGCTCTACTAATTATTCTTTTTTAACAGCTGCTTCTGTTCTTGATTCTCCTAAAAACTCTACTAGTGCTGGTCTTTTGTTTAGGATCCCATAACTTCCTTCTCTTTGCCTATACTCTGAAATCAGTCCTTGATAAGGAAAGCAATCTCTAGCCTGCAGTCTAAATAAATTATTGGCCTCTTCACATTCTATTACAGTTCCCTCTCTAATTATTTGCTCCTCATACCTTGGATCTTTTGCCAGTTTTCTCCAATAAATTCCAACACTCTCTTGCCTAATGTATGTATCCCTAATTGCAGTCATCCCTATCAGCAGAATCTCCTTTCTCCATTCTCGAGTTATTGTAGTTTACAATATTTTCTGCTACTTTATGAATATAATATTCTGTATGGTTATTGTTATTCTCCTTAAGGATCTAAGGATCTGCATTCAAAATCCTACTCTCTCCCTGTTTCTTGAGCTCCACACCCCCATTTCATCATCAACATGCCTTTCCACTTTGAATTATAGGTTTCTGCTTGTGTTATGTATAGGAGCCTTAACTGTGTATCTCTGAAATACCCCTTCAAATCGGGTAATCCCAAACAAACTTATTCAATTGGAAGAATCAGCATATCCCACTTGACTCTTGCTGTTTTTCCCTCCCAGATAAAATCCTTCAGCTCTTTATTAATTACTATCCACGACTTCTCTTCCATTTGATAAAAATATGCCTGACCTTTGTTTAAAACTAAAGGGACTAAAACATTTGAACTGCTTGTATCTTGCTATCCATGTTCATATAAGATAGTTCCAATTTCTCAGTTTCTGTATTATCTTTTGTTTAGTCTTTTCCCACATATCCTTAGCTGCTACACCATAATCCTTTGTAATCCATACTCTTAATTTCTTCATTTTATTATACCCTATAAATATGGATATTGCTGAAATAATTTGTTTGTGGGTACATAATTTACAGCTATTGCCTTTCTTTTAGCTTCATTAATTTTGTATCCTGAAAATATTTGAAACTGCCTCTGAATGCTCCACAACACTGAAATGTCCTTTTTTGGTTTTATCAGGTATAAAATAATAACATCTGCAAATACAGCCAACTCTTCCTGACTACCATAACAATTATATCCCTGAATGTATGAGTCTCTTATTTTCTTTGTGAATGGTTCCAAATATAGTGCAAATAACAAACAGGAAACAGGGCACCCCTGCCTGGTTCCTCTGCTCAAACAGAAATTATCCGAGAGGAACCCACCCACTTTAATTTTTGCCTCCGATCCTTCATACGTTCTCCTAATCAGCCTTATAATTTTATCAGGAAATACAAATGCTTCCATTGCCCTGCTCATAAACTCCAAGTTTACTCTGTCAAATGCTTTCTCTGCATCAAGACCTACCAACAACACTGGTATTTTCTTACATTCAGCCTCCCACTGGATCATCAATGTTTTGTCAATGTTGTCAAATGTTGGCCACCCCTACACAAAACCATATCTATCAATTTTGGCTTCACCTTTGTCATTCCTTTAGCCATTATAGACATAAAGACTTTATAATCATGGTTTAGGATTGAAATATGCCTGTAGGAAGTTGAATCTGATGAGCATTTACCCTCTTTAGGTATTACAGCCACCACCTCTTTCTTCCAGGACGTTGGTGCTTTTCCTCCTCCTCTTAAAATACTGTTAAATAACACCTTCCAGATCTTTATCAGTTTTTCCCTCCTAGCTGCCAAACTTCCACAGGAATGCCATCTATTCCTGGGGAATTTCCTCAGTCTTGGTTATACATCACCATTTTATCTCATCTCCTCTTTAGCCTGTTAGTAATTGAGCCTCATGTAACGCTAACCTTGGCATATGTAATTCTTCCATAAGCATTTCAATTTCTACCTTTTCTTGATCTCCATATTTTTGTGCTTTATACAGACTTTCATAAAATTTCCAAAATATTTCTATTACCTCTACAGGATCTCTTATTATCTTCCTTATTATAGCCTCCCTAAGCTTGGCGACAAACCTTTCTGCTTTTTGTTGCCTGAGTCAGTGTGCTAAAAGTTTTTGCTCTCTGGTGTTATTATCAAAAAACAGTTGCTTAATAGCAATCTTTCTAAATCCATGCATATTTTTGAGGTAATCCTTTATTTTCTGCTTAGCAGTCTGCAATTGCTCCTCTTTTTGTTATGTGAGATTCCCCTATTCTGTAAGTCCCTCTGAATACTTTTTGTCACATCTTAACCATATCACTCTTTCTTTTATTTCCACCCTATTTCTAAACTCCACTTTAATTTTGTACCATTCCCTAGCTATATTTTCAGAAGAAATGTCTGTCTTCTCTAACAACTCCCAAATTATTTCCAGTACCCATTCTTTAAATTCCTCTCATTTCAAAAGATAGGTGGGAAAGTCCCATTGTCTCATTTTTATTTCATTACCCTGCATTTTTTATTTTAGTTATTACTGGCATGTGATCTGAAATAATTAGTGAATGCATTTCAAAACTTTCAATTAAATGCACATGTTCCTGTGAAAGTTCTGTCTAGCCTAGCTCAATGTTTGTATCTTGGGGAATAATATGCAGATTAACTTTGAGCTCCTACTACTGAACTGACTTCTTCCAAGCCAAATATTTTCATACATTTTTTCAAGAATCTACCCTCCATTGTTAGATTTTTCCATTCTGGTCCCCCAAGAAAAATCTTCATTTCTGCAAATCAAATTCCAGTCCCCACCTATAAGTAATATTCCCTGCTGAAAACTGATGATTTCTCCCAGAATTTTTTTAAGCTCCAATATAGCAGTTTTAGGTGGAATATAAATACATGCCAGTGTAATCACCCTCCCTTGGAAATAGCCCCTTTGTACTACAAATCTACTATTGTTATTTTTTTATCCTCTTCTATCACTATTGGAGCTACTCTTGAAATTAATATAAGTACTCCTGTTTTCCTTTGTCACAGGTATTCTGCTGAAAAACTGCCCTGAAAACCTTTCTTTATCAAATTTACATGTTCAGTTCTTTCCAAATGTGTCTCCTGTAGCATAGCTATTTACACTCTGAAAGTGTCATTATATTAAAAAGTTATTATTCCCAGCTTTTATTTGTAACACCTTTTTTGTTAAGTCTCTAGTTACAGCTTTTGTGTTAAATGCACATACTAATGTTTGGCAGGCTGCTCTTTTATACAGTTGTTTCTTGTAATATCCATTTGAGGCTATGTCATAGCTTTCAAAAATCTTCTGTTCCAAATACACCTTAAAACCTACTAACTTAATACTTACACACAAAACTATGTACATTTTCAAAAAAAAATTAAGTTTTATCCTCCTAATAAGAACAATTGTTCCAAACTGACAGCCACACTGACAGACTTGGGCTAACCTAAAAGGCATACTATAACGCATACAGCCCATGCTTCTAATAAGTACTGTCTAATATTGTCTCATCTTTATTGCTCTCCAGAAATGTGAAAAAGCTTGAATGCTTTCAAAAAACATTATCTCCTAGCCAAAGAAAAAAATTCTGTCTTATTGCTCTTTATCAGATTGTCTCCATAGAGACATGAGAACCAGATACAGAGTTGCTTCTACAAGCATTTATTTATTTATTTGCTAGGGAAACACTTTATTAAATTTAGTGTTCTTTTTATTTATTTTCATTCTCTTAAAACTTGTTACTAGATGAAGCCAAGGGCCTTAATCCAGTCATTCCCCTATGCAAGAATGAAAAAAGTACATCAAGTTTTCTTTTTTCATACTCTTTTGACTAGATGTTTCTTCTTTTTTTTTACATTGCAGTGCCTACATTTCTTAAAATGGAACAAGGAGAAAGAGATAAAAAGTAAAAAAGGGTACCTGTTTACTTTAGTATCTGCATTACACTTCAAAGTAACTGAAAAAACTTTACTTTATGGGTTCATAGGTTGGTACTAGGCTATCAACCGTAAGGCCTATACAAGCCTAGCCATAACAATTCCCTGGCTGTTTCTTCCCACAGTATTTACTTCCCTGGACCCCTGTCTAGCCATGTGACTGATTTGATCCACGGGGTGAATTTCCTATCTCCCATCCAATCGTCAAAGTTCCTTTTGAAGAGGGCCAAAGAGGTGCTCTGCTTGACGTGTATGGGCAGTCCATTCCAGAGTCTGAGGAGTCTCTGGATCAGGATCCTATGCCTCCAGCATGTTTTTTCATTGTGATGACAAGGTTTAGATCTCTGGAGCATGTGGCTCTTAGAGATTGGGATTTCTTTAAGTGTAGCATGTCC
Source organism: Protopterus annectens (assembly GCF_019279795.1). NCBI lineage: Eukaryota > Metazoa > Chordata > Ceratodontiformes > Protopteridae > Protopterus > Protopterus annectens. The sequence continues at coordinate 774,593,246 of NC_056741.1, read as the reverse complement.
AGCAGCTCTAGGTTTGACATGGCCTTGTGTGTTAAGCAGAGATCGCTTCTGAGTACATGATATGTGACAGAGTATAGCTGGAGTTTTTTTAGATGGTCAGCATAGGGCATCTGCTTTAGGCCTGTGATTCTTTTAGTGAGGTATTTCTGTGGCTTTTCTAGTTGTTGCAGATGTCTTGAGAGGTACATACCAAATGGTGCATTGTATTCTATAGTGGGTCTAATGAAGGATGAGTACAGTGGGACAATGACCTCCTTTTTTCTGGATGAAAAGCCCTTAGTGATGAGGTGTGCCACATAGAATGATTTCCTGACTGTTGTGGCGATGTGGTTATCGAAGGTGAGACCACTGTCCACCTGTGTCCCTAAGTCTCTTATCACACTTTCTGTGTTTAGTATACTGCCACCTATGTGGTAATTCATGGGTGCATGTTTTTTCCCAAAGGGGATAACTATACATTTCTTGGCATTGAGCTTGAGCCCATGGCTCTAGCACCAAGCATCTATTTCTGTAAGGCCCTTTTGTAGAATATCCACATCATTTGGGGATTCAATAATGGCTCACAGTTTGCAGTCATCTGTGAATTTGTTAGCCAGAGCCCCTTAGTGTTGGGCGGACTTCAGAGACGTAGCTGCCAAGCAAGAGCGATCCCAGGACTGAACCCTGAGGTACTCCACTTGTCACTTGGCTGGAGCTGGATTCGGAGTCAACTACTTTTACAATGTGGGTTCTGTCAGTAAGCCAGTTAGCAACCCATTGAGTGATGTAGGGATTAATGCCCAGCTTAGTAAGTTTATCTATGATTCCAGAGTGGGGGATGGTGTCGAAGGCCTTGGCGAGGTCGAGATAGGCTGTGTGGACTGCCTTACCTTTGTCCACAGCTATGGAGACTGATTCAAAGAAGTCAATCGAATTCAGGTGACAAGATCAACCCTTCACGAACCCAATCTGGGTGGGGTCCAGTGTTTGAAGGTCGCCAATGTCTTTGTTTATAAGTTGCATGATAATACATTCCATGGCCTTGCAGATCAGGCTTGTCAGACTGATGGAGTGGTAGTTCCCAGGATCCAAGGTGGATCCCCCCTTCTGGAGTGGGATAACTGTAGCCTGAGGTGAGGCTGTGATTAAACATGACACTTAGGTGAGGTGCCAGTTCATTTTGTAGTTCATGTAGTACACAGCCCAGGATGTCGTCTGGTTCCATGGATACTGTATTCTTAGCTTTGGAGAGTGCAGTTTCTACCTGTGAGGTCATTATTACCAGAATTTGGCAATCTTTTGGTATTGAGATGGGCCGTTTAGGGGGTGAGGGGGTTGAAGTTGGCACTGAATCAATCTGCCAGGATATTGGCAATATCCTTGGGATCAGTATATTTAATGCCATTCTGTTGTAGCTCAGAGCAGATCTGAGCACTGCCATTTAGATTCTTGACATAGCTATAGAATGTCTTGTGGTTGTCTTTGGAATCTTTGGCAATTTTATTTTCGTAACTAGCTTTGGAGGATTTTATGAGGGATCTCAGCTTCTTACTGAGGCTGGTAAGGGAGTTTTTTGCATCTTGGGATTTTCCTCTTTTCTGCAACAGTTTCTTCCTTTTGGTTGGTTTATGGCAGGGGACCACCAGATTGGCTTCCTTTTTTTGGAGGAGAGCATCTTGGTTTAGGATGGCATGATTCATGCATGAGTGTATGTGCTTGTACAGTGCCTTAGTGTAGGATTTGGCAGTCGAACTTTCAGTTCCCATCTGCATGGGTGTCATGAAGTTTGTCACTTCTGACTTGAGTAGCATGAAGTTGGCTTTGGAGAAGTTTTTTACGGAGGTTTCCTTACTGGGGGTGGGGGCAGGATGTGGATGTCAAGACTGATTAGCTGATGGTCAGACCTGAACAATGAGGGGGTGACCATAGGTGTGGAGCATCGATTTCCCATGTTGGTAATGACCAAGTCTAGGATACTGGAGCCCCTGGTGGGACTAAAGATTAGTTGATCCAGGGCATTGGAATTTATGAATTCCAAGAACCATTGGGCAAAGGTGTTGGTACACAAGTAGTTTTCCCAGTTAATGGCAGAGTAGTTGAAATCCCCCAGTATTAAGGTGTTTGGTTGTATCTTAATATTTTCCAGTGCCTGAAAGTAGCTCACCCTTCGAGTGAGATGTTAAAATGACACTCCATCTGCCTCAGTTGGTGGTAGCTCAAGTGGAGGTAAAAGATAGCATCACACCTACAGAAAAGTGTAGAGGAAGTTGCCCAATGCTCTGGTCAAGTGTCCCATAGTAGAATAAATACCAACTTTGGAATCCCCTGAAAAGACTGGTGGGCTACTAGCCTGGTGGGACTAAACTCGTCAACAAGGGATAAGTAAATTACAAATTTTAAATTAAATCCTTATCTAATAATTTCAAATGTAAACAAGAAAGTGTGCAGACTGACAGTTTTGAGCAGTGTTTATGATTGTTGGGGGTGGATAGCTAAGTAGTGGGGCACAGGAATGGCTTTTCTAGTTAGTGCAACACTAATAACCATCACTCAGTTAGGGATTATGTACTACTGATTCTTAAATATCTGTGTGACTTAGTATCTTTTCGCCTGTATTATTCCAACATTATAGTTCATCTTCAGCCATTTCAGCATGTCTGCCCATGGATTCTTCCTTTTCTTCACAGTATTTGGTCAAGTAGTTGTTGAATTTGGGTTTTGTATATAAGACCACCTAGGAAACAGATGGCACTTACTCAGGATCTTAGCTTTGTGCTAAAAAAGTTGTCAGCTGATCTGCTTGATTTAGGGTAAATAACTTTGAAGACTGGGTCAGTTGTTGCTGTGACTTCAACAAAAAGAGTACTGAGTATCAGTGTTGCAAGCATCTGTGGTCACTCTGGCTGTAGGGGGGAGAGAGAATTGCCTGCCCAGAGACAGGTCATCTGACTGCATCCACCACTGGATATGATGTTTGCAAACTGGAGTCAGTTTGAAGGGAACAGAGGGAGCTTGGTAAAGATTGGACCAATGATCTACCAAGGGCCATTGTAGAATTCACATACAAAATCTTGCTAATGGGACTAGAAGAACAGCAGCTGACATTGATCCCAAGGCTCGTAGCACTAACATTGCTGGAGGAGATGAAGGATATAGCGAGTCCTGTACTTGATGCCTCAGAGATATTATGCAATGTAAAGGCAATGAAGCTACATGGTTATAACATTCAGTTGAGTTCCTATGAATTGTAGATCTTGTACAGGAGTCAAGTTTGATTTTGTAAGATTTATCATAATGACAAAGGAGCTGGAGATCTGAAACAAGTAATCCCTGGCTTTTAGCAGTTGATGCCTTAGTAGGGCAGTAATGAGCCAATCATCTAGATAGGGAAACACCAGGAATCATTTAAGTCTCAGGTGAGCTGCTGCAACTCCCATGCACTTGGTAAACACCTGGGGGGCTGTGGTGAGTCCAAATGGCAGTGCTCTGCATTAGAAGTGATAGGCTCCCAGTAGAAAGTGCAGGTGTCTCCTGGAGCATCTGTCTATTTTAATATGATAGTATATGTCCTGGAGATCTATGCAGATTATCTCATGCACTATAAAGATATTACTGTTAAGAACACAATTATGTTTTTCTTACAGTTTACTCTTTCCTTCCTCTTCCCCAATCCTAAGTGTTCTTTCAAACTTTAACAACATGAAGTAGGGCATATGCTTTAGAGTCTGCTACAAGTTTAACAAAGTCAAAAAAGTCCAGTATTTCCAGGTTTTATTTTTTATTTTTTGCCATGTTTCACAAATAAAACTAATACTTTATAATCCCACATTTATTTTCAAGTTGCTGGTTTTGTTCCTGTTTATCTTCATCTCCCAAATCTTGACCCTCCTTCCTGTCCAACATACTCCTGGTTCTTCTAGTCAGCTCCTGTGCTTTTTCTATCTCTCAAATCTTTTCCATTGAAACATTGGAAAATGTTTCATTGATACAGTCTCACTGTGGTCTTTATTACCAGGAAAATCTGATATACAGCTTACTTTTTGTTCGTAAAACTTTTGTATTTCCTTCTTAGCATGTTCTGCATCAAAAAATGAGTCTCTGTCTCTCTCTCCATGAAAGAATATTCTGACGATAGTTGGGTACAGCAATTTAATCTCATGCCTACTTATTGACATTTCCTGATACTGGAATACATTTACTCCTCTTCTGCCTGGTGTACCATGAGTAATCATTTTCCGCAAACACTCTGTTCTCCCCCACTTTTAGCATTTTGTCCTTCTGTTTTGTCAGAATCAACTCCTTCTGTTGGTAGGGTTGCATTTTTACTATTAAATATCTAGGTTGCTTTCTCATGGCCATGTTTGGAGCATACACTTGATGAGCCCTTTCAATTAACAACTCCTGCCATGGAATACCAGTCCAGTTTCTAACTTGTGTTTCAATAAAATTAATACAGTGTGTTCCTTCCAGCTTCTCTGGTACAGCAGAAAATCTGAGGTTTTACCTACATGCTCTGTCATCTAATTATATTATTTTTAAAACATCTTTCTTGAGCAGTCTCATATTCAGCCAGCTTTTCTTCATTTCAACCTCTGATTTCTTTGCAGTGTTATCACCTCATCTGAATATCTGTTTAAAGATTCTTCCATTTTTCCAGCCTTTTGTTATTTGAGCTGATGTATTCCATCTCTGTTTTGTTTATTTTAATAATCTCTGAGCACATTTGTCTTATCTTTTCCTCTAGGTTACTGAAAGTCATCTCTTGCACCAAAGGTGGAGCTTGCTCTGCTTTTTGTTGAATAGGTGCATAATTCTTCCTTGTCAGTGTTTTTTCCTTACCTTAAGTGATTGATTTTCTTTCAGGTTTTCTGAATTTCTTTTTTGATGGCATCCAGGCAGTGCACTTACTAGCCAGATACTGAAATTTACCCAAATGTATTAGTTTACTGGCTCTCCCTTCTGAGTTTCTGTTTTCACACTGGGAGAGATGAAATTAAACTGGTACTCAGTCTATAGCCATCTTGGAAGTCTCTGGCATATGCCATTCTTGAGACCATATCTCTATTGCCCTGGCTACAGTAACCAACACACGTGGATATGTCCATCCTCAAAGTCGCTGGATTCATCACCAGGCCACCCACTCCGTTTCCTGAAGTTCTACATCATCCTCATCTTATGTTGGCCAGTGGAGTGCCACAGCTATCTGTAGCTGTCATCTGGGTCACAGACACTGTCTATTTAATGCTCCCAATGTGAGGCACAACATCAGGGCTCCTATACGTTCTCCTGAAGTGTTTTACCATTCCTACTACAAAATGCAAAAGGTTCTGAAAGTGGAAGGCCATGTGGTATATATAGCCACATTTGCAGTAGGGCAGCTCCAAGTTACCACTGGAAACTTCTCCCAACCTGCTATCCAACTGAGTGGCTACTATATTCCCCTCTCATGACCCTTGTCCATATGTCAAACATGTTTGGACTCCTAAAGGGACACTTCTATTGATTGGTTGCATCTGGTGGAGCAATCTAGTACACACCTGAGACTTGCAGTGCTTTGCTGCCACCCTTTACTATGTCACACCCCAAATATGATGACTGTGCCCTTTCCAGCAATGCACTATAACAAAAAGCCTGGTGTGATAATGCAATAATGCATCAAGTTTTATTCTATGTTGTCTGCATTACTGTCTGTGGCTTTGAACCAGATACTGCCTCTTTGTCGGTATCATAGTATATGCATCTGCTTCTGCCTAACATAGAGTGCTGCTGCAGCATGGTTACTAATATGGACTCTGCACCCCACTCTTCATCTGTTGCTGTAACAGGTCTACAGGTCTCCCAGGCAGAACTCTAACACTCTCATGCAATATTTGCTTAAATCCTATCATTCAACAAGATACAGACCACTAACATCTCACTCTCAGTTGCAGATGCCTACTAGAGTGCTCCACCAGATGCAGCCGAGCAATGGAAGTGTCACTTTAAGAGTCCAAACATGTTTAGCAGTGTTTCCTGTTTGTGAATGTCAGGTGTAGTATTCAGTCTCAACCATGGCTTGAAAGTTTCAGGTGAAGGATCATCATCCACATTCTAACACACATCACCTGCAACATATAACAGTGAACATCATATGAGACCTACTGCCTGCTTGAATGGGAATTATATATTGTGGGCTATGTGCCTGCCAATGTGTGCACCTACCAATTAGATGACCTTGTAGGAAACTACCCTGCATAAAACACTGAAAGAAGTTTCACAGTTGCTTGATATGGGAATTATTGGAACTGCCAGGGTGACACAAATACACAATGCATATAATATTCTTTGCACTACACACCACTTGACCATCAATAAAGTAGAAGCACTTCTGACTGATGTACCAAACACTATGTTGAGCAGGTGAGGGTCTTGATAGTAATGTGAATGCAACCAATGTCTCCCTGGACCTCAAGGAAATGGCCATGTTTTAAAATACCCACTTAGTACTGTCTCGCTATTCTGTGCTGTCTGTGGAATCCACATATGCTCCTCCACATGCTGCAGCATTCCATCAAGGACTCACAGCATAGGATCCACAAGGCTGATGTCTGCAAAATTACTAGTATGCCTCCTGTCATACAGTAAAAACAAGTACGGTTAGTGCTACATAAATCTTCATGTCCACAGCAATGGGCAGTCTATGAATCCCCCTTGATTCTCTACATGGGTGACACAGCTAATCCTGTACAGTATTCCTTTCCACATGGCAGAGGTCAATAAGGTCCTGATTATGTAGGCAATAATAAGTTAGCCAGAGGGAAACCTGTCTTTATATGACAGAGGTTGATATAATAAAGGGAAATGTCAAGGGCACCGGCTTCAATAGCAGCCACCAACACTTGTTTAGCCATTCCAGCTGTTATTGCTGATGAATTAATACATGTGGTGCTCCTGTAAATAGGAAAATCCTGCTGTTCAGAAGAGATAAACATCATGGCTTATAGACCTAGATTTATATGTCTTATCATCTACATATAAAATTAATCTCATCTGCATGACATTATACAGTCATCTGCAGAGCATGCTACTGTCTATCAATTGCTCCCTGTGTCACCACTCTTAATGCTAGTTTGCTTAACGCTATGCACTAAATGTTTCTGAATACCTCTCAGTGATTCCTTTTCTACATAATTCTGCCTTTAATGACAATATGGGTTCTTAATTATTTACATATAATACATGTATTAGATATAAAGCTATATTTGGTACTAGAAGCTGTTTCATCTGAGCTGCATTGTACCTATGGAACTTCTGAAGTCGTTTTCTTTCAGAGTAGAAATTCTTCTTTCTCAAAGGCAAACCTGCCCTATCACAGCCATGTGCAAAGCAGCTAGGTTTGTTTTCTAATTTGCAATATAAAACTTGAGGAAATATATTCCCTTGCATTCATTAACTCATACAATAAATGTACACTAAGTGTATACTGTTTTGAGTGAACAAACAACACAAGCATATCTCACGCCATCCTCCTCCTAATTTTAGTTTTCCTACTGATTTTCTTGCTACCATGTATTCTTTCTGTGTGACTAGAAAGCACAAAAAAATGTGATATGAATGTTACTGAATGCAGACGGTGTACACTTAGTGTAGGCATAAATGAATCTGTTTTTAATGTTTATGTACTCCTAATACTGGAACAATTCTTGTTGCAGTTTCTTCATATACAAAGTCACATTATTACATCTCTCACCTCCCTAATATTTTTAACATTTTTGCATTTCTAATGCTGAAACAAGTTTAATTGCAGTACTGTCACATAAAAAATCAAACTAATACATCTCTCATCTTCTACTTGCATATAGTAATTTTGTTTTCCAAATATTTCTCAGCAGACCACTGAACCATCAATTTTAATTGCTGCAACTCTTCATCTTAGTTCAAAATGTCATCACTTCAACTACCAAAGTCTCTGAAACAGTACAGTCTGTTGGAGAACTGGAAACCCTGGATTCAGAATCTGAGCTGTATCTAATTCCAAGTGACTTGCTCCGAAGCGAGAGCAGATTTATTTTGTAAAGTTTATTCTTGAGAAATATATTTAACACTTTTAGTTTCAAACAGGAGGAAAAAGACAAGTTCGCAGTTTAGAGAGAAAGACTGCAAGCATTCAGTACTATTCAAGAAGTTCATGAGTCAGTAAATGCTTCTATCGGGTAGCTTAAACACACAGCCAAAGACTGAATTTGAAGAAATGCATCTTACATTAAAAGTGGAATACTTATGTTAATTGCAAAAGGAGCTCCAATAATGATAGAAGAGGATAAAAAAAGATAATAATCACAGCTTTATAGTGCTAAGGGGCTACTGGCAAGGGAAGAGAATTACACTGGCATGTATTTATATTCCACCTAAAACTGCCATAATGGAGCTTAAGAAAATTCTTGGAGAAATAATTAGTTTTCAGCAAGGAATATTACTTATAGGTGGGGACTGGAATTTGATTTGCAGCAGTGAAAATGTGTCTGGGGGGCTCAAAAGGGAAAGTATTACAAAGGAGGGAAGATTTTTGAAGAAATTTATGAAAATATTTGGCATGGAAGATGTGAATTCAGTAATAGGAGTTTGGAGTGAATTTGCATATTACAGTGAGAAAACAATGTCTGAAGTATCAAAATGATCAAATCCAATACATGCTCATAAATAATGAGCAAAGCTAAATTTATGTATTTATTTATTTATTTAGTTATTTATTGACATTAGACTACCAGAAAAGTCCAACTGGGTAGAAGTCCATTTTCAGAGGAGGCCTGGGAAGCTCCAAATTACTACAAAGCATTTTAAGAAAAATAATTATGCAATCATCAAAAATAAAACAAAAATATCTGCAGTTTAAACAATTATAACAAATTAGATATAACATAAAAACATTCGTTAAGAGTCAATACAAGGTATATGAGAATCATTTAATATTTAGAGAACTTTTAGACAGTTTGTATTGAAATTAAAAGTAAGTCTAACACAAACAAACTGCAATATGAAGTGAGGGAGAAAGCCTAAAGCACTTCCTATATACAGATTAAACGTTTTGCAGAAGAACTGGAATTGTGCAGATAACAGCTATGAGTAAAAAAAAATGACCCATCAAAGCTGGCAATGAATAAATAAAAATCAAAACATAGGGGTTTCACATGGTTTACAAAATGCCAACTGGTAATAAACATGCAGTTGGAAATAAGAATTGTGTTCAAGGTGTGGTTACATATGGAAAAAATCATGCTGTACAGCATTTAATCAAGTCTGCAGATTGTGTGAAGGTCAGACTCATTCCACAAAATTATGTGAAAGTTGAAACATATCAATATGGCAAGATTTATATATTGCTGATTTGAAATAGGAGAATAAAACAGAAAAGGCCGTGAACACAACTGAAATACATATTGAGAAGATAGTTCATCCTTAGCCAACAATAGCATTGTTGTAAACTATATTTTGGTTGAAAAGCTTTCATTTTAAGGCAGAAATGTTTCATTTAAACTAGACACCAATGCTGAATGCAACATAACATAAACTACTTTTCAATCACTAAAACTACATGAGGCTATCTATAAATCCCCATGTACTCTTCTGACAAATTGGTTGCAGATTAAAGCCACCAGGATCAAAAGCTCCTGAACTGTCAGAATAAGTCTAGAAAATTTAAGCTAATCTTCCAGACAGTGTCTTTACAAATACACTGGGTCATAATTCTTTTGAGAAACTTTGATTAAAACAATTCATACAGTGCAGATGTGGAATAAGTCAGGAATTTGTGCTGCAGGCAGCTTAATGTTTCTGAATGAAAAACTGTATGTTTCTAGTGCTGTTCAGAAAAAAAAATAGGAAAAATGCTAAAAGATAGCATGCCTATCTGTAGCCATACCATCAGTACATTTCCACTAGGACATTTCTAGAGCATTCTAGAAATGCTAAAAGTTCTGAAAGTACTAGAAGGTGTTACAGATATGAGTACTTGACTGAAAGTCATGAAGACGTATATCTACGTCACTGTTAATATCTTAAAGTGTTATTCTGATTTATTTATTAGATCATGCTATTTCTTAGGAAAATGCTGCATTAAGACTTCATATAAAGTAAAATCTGTTATTCACAGGAACATAAGAACAATATTAGTAAAGTGATCACAAGAACCATAAGATGTCCACCCGTATTCACCTTTAAGTAGGCACACTTAAAAGTCCTTCTTATCCTTTACACGCTTTTAATAGCACTCACTATGTACCAGGAAGAGTTCTGATAGCTCTTAGAAGTATAACTGAACAGAAAGTGAGGTATATGGAGAATTTAGTTGTAACTTTTAAGTACGATGAACTGACTGAATCACTCAATTGTAAATTATATGAAGCATGTCAATCAAGGGTCTGGCAAATTAAACTGAATGACACCCACTCAAATCTTCATGTTTTTAACACTGCTTTAGGCATATATAGATTCCTATAATTACCTTTTAGAATATCATCAATACCAAATGTGTTTCAAAGTGCAGCAATTGAACTGACTGAAGGCTTGGAATATGTAGTAAACATAATAGATGAGTTTTGTCTGTGGACAGCTACCATGTAGGAAAAGAGATGCTAGTTTATTAAGCTCCTTGGCAGGCTAAGACAGAAAAGCTTGAAGTTGAATAAAGGTGCATTTTGACCAGGCTAGTAGCTTATTTTCAGGGGAGACCCATGGTGGAATTCATACTACTAGGATACATTTGAACAGGTCACTGCTCTTTTTGATAGGTGCATGGGATCTTTTACATCCATCTAAGCTACCGCCAACTCAAGCAGATGGGAACTCAGTTTAATGTCTCATCCAAAGGATGGCACACTCAGAAATGTAGCACCCCCATTTTGCTGCACTGCAGTGTCAGCAATAAATCTACCTGGTGTGGGAATAAAGCAGAAGGCACCTTACATGAGTGAGGGTAATAGGTAAGCTGTGGCTAATGTTGCTTTTGTTGATGGACTTAGGAAGTGATTTTGTCTATACAGAGTTTCAAGCTTAAGAAGTGTTTTGCAAATGTTGTTTTGTATATGAAGATCAAATTTCATATGTTCATTGATTATGACATCAAGGAGCTTAGTGTGGTTAACGATTTCATTTAAGACCCTACTGTGACAGTGGATGGTGAATTTGGTTTTATTTAAGGGGTCATTTTCTCAAGGGTGGATAGTATGATTTTGTTTTTATTGGGGTTCAGGGCTAGATGATTATTATGCAGCCATGATTCAGTGGAGAAAAAGACCTTTCGCATTATTTCTAGTAGTTCGGACATGGTGTTCTCAGAGCAGACAATAGTGGAGTCATCTGTGTATTGTATAACAGATCCTTGGGGCAAAGATGAGTGGAGATTGTTTATGAATATGCTAAATAGGGGTGGTCCAAGTATAGAGCCTTGGGGAACTCCAGTAGAGGTGCTGAGAAAGGGTGAAATGGAGTTTTCTCACCTGATGGCCTATTGTCTTTCAGTTATGCAACTAGAGAATCAGTTTAGCATGGAGATGGAAAGACCAATATTTGAAAGTTGGGTGATAAGTAAAGGGTTAGAAATAGTATGAATTGCTTTAGATAGACCAAGGAAGATAGTGGAGACAATTTTGCTAGTATCACAGGCTCTGTTGACAGTATCCATAAAGGAGAGAAGGGCATTTGTAGTACTATGGCCAAGTCTGAAGCCCTGTTATGTGGGTGAGAGTATTTGATTGTCAAGAACATAGCAAATAAGTTGAATATTGATGCATTTTTCTAAAATTTTGGAGATGGAAGAAAGAATTGCAATGGGTCATAAGATAGTGATCTTGGTATTATTGCCCCCTTTATGGAGTGTGAGAATGAAACATTTTCCCAGTTTTAGGGATGTAGGACTTGAGGATGAATCTATTGAGAAGTATGCTTATGAAGCAAGTAATACTACCAGCAGCCATTTTTGGTATTCTGAGGGTATATCATCCATGTTGCCACTGCACACATAGCCATTGTGGACTGCTAGAAAAAGGTAGCAGATGTAGAAATCTAGTAAAATGTGCTCTTGGTTTAGTTGACAGAGTTGATCCTTTTGAGTTGTAAATAAAAGTAAAGCAATCCAACGACCAACTAGACAAGGTGACTTTATAAACTTTTGACCTCAATTTGACCTTACACAAGGACACAAAAAGACAAACATATTTAGGTATAGATTTTGTGTGATGCAGATAAAACTTCAGTTGACTATGCACATTTAAAGTATGAAAAATGTTTTATCCTTTGGTAATTGTATAGATTGATTCAAGGTTGTCTCCATTGCTACTTTAATTAGAAAGGTGGGGTTAAGCATATGAGTCACCTTGTCTTTGTGAAAGATCAAATAAGGATGTTTCAAAGACAAATATTGTAATTCAGAAATCCTTCTGTCTTAAGTTACTGCCACCAAACAACGTTTGGCAGAATAAGCAGGCTCAAAGGGAGATTGCCTAAGGGCATGCAGCATAAACTTAAGGTCCCAAAGAGGAGATGGGTTCTTAACTGCTGGTCTCAAAAGGAATGCATCTTTGAGAAATGTTTTAGAAATCTTTAAGGGATGCTACAGAAAATATTTGTCCACTAGAATACTGCTTTGCCTTGGTACGTGCATTGCTGTTAGAAAGTATTGTGAAGACATTGTCCACTACCATATTCTCATGGCCTCTCTGACTTAAATGGCAAGAATGGATTCCTCCAATTGTCAATGTACCAAACCACAGAACTATTGACTGTCTGGATGGAAATCACAACCTAGAGAATAAAGCCCTGCCTTAATTTGCAGAATTCTGACGTGAAGATGTGCCTTCAGACTGGCCCATGTTCCTTGAATCATCTTCCCTTCAAAATCCCCTCCTTGACTGCACCAGTATGATATTTCAAAGACTGTATCTAAAAGGCAACCTTCAAATTCCAAGGAGTGAATGGGTTTCAGACTTGACTTTTTGTAGATTATGCAGATACCCAAGGATCAACACAAGCAGAGAAGATAGTCTGCTAATAGGATTAAGGATTGCTTTGTGTTTGTGGTGAGCATCCAGCCTGCTAGGTATAGGAAGACTCAGAACCCTTATAGTCTGAGATCTTTTCCTACTACTACTAATGCCATCCACTTGGTGAACACCTGGGGGCTGTGGTCAGACAAAATTGCAATGTTCAGAACTGATAATGACTGCCACCCAGCTGGAAGCACAGAAACCTTCTGGAATGTCATATGATCTTCACGTGGTAACAAACACCCTGACGATTTATTGGGCATATGTAGTCCTCCCCTTCTGAGGAGAGGAAGAATGAACTGCATTGACAGTTTTATCTTTTTTACATAGGTGTTTAAGTTGCTGAGGTCCTTGTTTTTCTTTGGGGTTAAAAAGAACCATGAATAGACTCCAGCTACTTTGAGGTCTGGTAGGACCTCCTGGATGACTCTTTTTTTATTTTCTAGCAGTGGAGACATTTCTTGGGTTGTGGCCCTTCTTTGATGTAAGATATCTGGAAGGGTTTTTAAGATGGTGTTGGTTTGCACAGAAGCAGAATTCATCCAAGAGTTCTGAGTGATGGCCATCTAGTTTTAAAAATGAAAAGCTAAAACATCTCCCGGGTGCCACCGGAGGGGAGCAGGTGGACAAATTTTCAAGAACATTGAAAGGGTTTATTAGATAAGGGGCCTCTAAGTGCTTATTTCTGTTGACCCCACTCTGTCCCTTGAGTGGCATCCATTGGAGTTCCCTCCTCTATCACTAGGGGTTGGGCTTTGTTGTAAGAGGAGTCAAAGGTAATATACTGAGATTTTTTGAACTAGAAGTGCTTTCTTCCCCTTTGATTCCTTGAGCACCATCACTGCAGTTTAAAAAAGCATACTCCAACAGCAGAAAGTATTTTGCTGTCTTTCTCCTTCTCTTTCTCTTTCTTTGACAACTTGTGCTTAAATTTTGTCTTTTGGACCAAAGAGAAATGATCCATCACTGGGGCATGATGCCTTAAAGCTGTCTGCGAAATCACATAACCTCAGGCAAGCATGAAGACAGATAGCAGTTCATGTGCCTGTTGCCCTAGATGCATCACTGGCTCCATTAAATACAAGCATCATAGTAACAATGGTGATGGACAACATAGTAGCCAGTTGAATTGTCATGACCTTCCTACTTTCAGCAATTGGTGGCCTCCTGAGGGCATCTAGTACCTGATTTGCCAGTTCCCTTTAGAATCTAGTAGTATAAGAAATATAATTTAATACCCTGAGGGAACCTTAAGCATGCTTTCTGAAATGATATACTGGTCTGGATTCTCTGGTGGGTAGACTGTGAAGCTCTTCCCTGACAGCATTTGTTTTGCTTGTGGCTGTTGCAATCACCACTGAATCAGCAAGATATCTTTTACTCCAATGTGGGCAATCCTTGAGGGAACAACTCCTTGTCTAGCTTCTGAGGAATTGGTTTCATTATATCAGGGTCTTGTCAAGCCCTCTGTGAGTCCACATTGATGAGACAATCAGCAAGAGGGACAACCCAGGTAGTAGAAGGGCCAGCTGCAAAAGCCTCAAAGAATACCTCATTGGGCATCAGTGGGCCAACTTCTCATTTGTCTCAATAATTACATTAATTTGTCAAAGGCAGCACCTTCAGAGGGAGCTCTAGGAGACTTTCCTCCTTCACTGAGATCAAGTCTCCTTGGTGATAGAATCTTGAGTAGAATTTAAGTACCACTTTTTGTATTTACACTTTCCATATTCATCAGCTCAAGGATCAGAAATATCTCTGGTCCCTCGAGGAAGGGAAGGATCAAGGCCATCACAGCCAGGATGTCCATAGGAAGGATGATGAGTGCTGATAACTACAGCTACATTAGGCAGTCTGGCAATGCCAAGGTGTCAGAAATGTTCCTTTCTCATGTCATATGATGTGTTAAGATCTTATTAAAGGCCTTGAAAGTTGATGTAGGAACCAATGGCATAAAGAAATGCACTCTCTAATCAAAACCAAGTCTACAACAGAAAGGTCTGAAGAATGTAGCCACACAGTTGAGGATTTGAATAAATATAAAGTCAAAACTGGTTAATGGGCAACTATTTGAAATGTTGGGGTATGCTACAGGAATTCCAGAACACAGAAACTGAATAGCTGAAAAAGCAGACTTACATATATGAAGTCTGAGATGGCCATTTCCTATAATATTCACTTCTCTCTGAGGTATGGCAAACTAGCCGTTGGCATATATAGAATTGTTGGGTTTGGGCTGCTTGCCCCCCCCCCCCAATACATGGTACAGGGGGCTTTTTCCTCCTGCAAAAAAAGAAATTTAAACGAGATGAGCTATATTCAAGATTCATTCTCCTCTCAAGTTTTTAATCTTTTCTTGTCTGTCGGCACTTGGCATTATGAGTGTTGATATTTCAAAAGGCAGCCCTAGTGCTGTGGTGTCAAGGGACAAGACACCCAAAGACAAAGATGAACCCAAATGCATTGGAGTAGACACTGATCTTGGGTGACTGGTGTTGATCGCTCACTTCTGGGAATCACTCAGTTGCAAAGGCTTCAGAGTCAAATGGATCTGAGGAACTGCCAGTGAAAATATTCTTTAAGGATCTAATGGATCTAATGAGTGTTGCAGAAAGAGGCCTGGAGCAAACATGACCCAGAAATAACCCTTTCAGAAGATCATGAGCCTGGAGAACACAGTCTCTTAGGGAACAATCCAAGATAGCAAAAGTGTCAGATTCACTGGAGGATAGTACTGGAGGAGATCAGGGCTGGGTTAGGTTCTGAAAAAGTTTGAACCAAAGGTGGTGATAATACTGTAGACATGGAAATCTTAAGCACTACACTAAAAAGGTTGGGAAGTGTGCAGACCTTTTTCTCATTCCCTTTTCTTTTTCTCAATTCTTGTCTCTGCCATTATCTCTGCCTTGATTCTTATCTTTATCTTTAGCCTTACCTTTGTCTTTTTCTTTGACTTTAAGCTTCAATGCATGCTTCTTAGCTCCTTTGGGCTGCTGAGTGATTAAAACTAAAGCAGAAGATGAGCTGGCAAAATCTCCTGCAGAGCTTAGTTGAAGGCCTCTTAAAATGAATGTTCTTTCAGTTAAAACTCCATTGGCCAAAAGAATAGCAAATGTTGTATGGAGCATCCTGCTATTTAGGACTAAAGCAAATCATACACTGAGAGTGGGGGTCCTAAGGTGGAATTTTGCACCCGCAATTAAGGTACTTATTAAAGCCTGAGGCCTTATCCACAGACGACATTTGTACACATTTCTGGAACTGGCTTGTGTAGACTTTGGGGAGAAAGAGACAATTTTGTGCAAAGTCTGTGATAATTACTGATGAGAAGGTAAGAAAAATAGACCTTAAGCAGAGACCAAGTGAATCACCTCTATTTTGTTATATTGGTAATCAAGATATGAGGAGCATCTTAGTACACAGTTTTATGGAGAAGGAGCACTTGAATGCTGAATAAGCTCTTAAAATTGCCAGCTTGGATCTTACTTAAATAACCCAAACAGATGAGACAAATGGACACAGGAGACAACATAGATCACAGAAATGTTACTATTAGACAGCAGAAAGGAATTTACCAAAATTAAAGGAAGGGAAGAAGAAGAAGGAGGTGTATAAAGTTAACAGCTAATGCCCAAAAGTGACATACAACAGCTTCAGTTACAGAATAGACAAGGAACCCTAGATCTTATTAACTTCAAATTTTTGCTATGCAGATTTTCAAAGGAAACAGAAACATCAATTCAGGTCATAGAATACAAGTGATGTAGTCTTTGATACAGAAATATTTGTTTCTCACGTGCTGTCCCAAAGCAATGCTGCCTCATATCCCATTGCCACTCTCCCAAACAGACAAGTAGTTCTTCCATTGCACCAAAAATTCAGCACTGTGAAAATATATGGCACAACTCAAACGTTATGTGTCATGGAACAGGGCTGATATGCCATTGACTGGCATTGCAAAGCCTGTTGCAATTCATTAATGAAGTAGCACAATGGAGTAAGATCTTGTATGCCGTCTTTCCCTATTATGTAGGTATTGTACTTTGTGCAAGGAGTAGATGTACAAATCACTCCCCTCCCAAAATATATGCCATTAACAAAACAAACTGCAGTAGAGTATCAGCTAGTCCCTATGGAGTAGTTTGGCATGGGAGATGAATCACTGCACAGCCAACATTCCAGGTAGGCTGCATTTGACTGTGCAGTGACCCATCTCCCATTCCAACAAACTTCAACAGGTATAGCTGATCAACACAGAAGCATGTTAATAAAAAAATAAAATAACCTCTGCTACATAGCTGGTAAATCCCCACAAGCAATGGAGTTCCATATAATGCAGGCAAACCTATGACTGCAACCTTAATTTTCCTACCTCCATGCAATAAAGCTGGTGAGCTGCCACCAATGAAAACAGCTCCAGATCTCCATTACCATATCATTTATAACCATTTTTAATGATCTCCAGTCTGCCATCATGGCTAAGGAAATTTTAAAAGATCCCACTCGGCTATGATGGTGGACCAAACAGCAATAGTGACAAATAGCTCAGTAAGGTATACTGTAACGTATTAAGTAGCTGCACAGAGTTGCCCAGTAATGCATTGGATACATTGCTGAGCTGTCAGCCACCACTGCAATGTGTAGTGTTGTTATGCTATAGAGCATCCTGCACACAGGAGAGCTTAATACACAGTGGAATACTATATACTCCTGTGTGCCATTCAAGAAAATTGGATGGTATTCTTTGTACATTCATGAACTGGGTAAACCATGGCAGTGTATAAGACATTGTGCACAAGATGCACTGTGTCTACGGATAACCGGCATAGTCAAGAAATTTTCTCAAAGTGATGCTATCGTATCACACAGAATTCTCTGGCAACTGGCAAGTGAACAAACTTTGCCTACACAGTACTTGAGGTCTGAAGATTAATTAAGAACTCTAAATACTACTGCTGTGTGTAGTATAAAGCAACTGTGAATCATTATAATGATAATATTGTTGCTTATGAATTTTCAAATATGTTTATTCTGAATGGCTGTATTTCACATGACACACCAGTTGGTTATAGTGCAATGATAGTCTATCCAAAATCAGTGTAATTAAATCTAATTGGTAAATAAGTATCTATTATGTTTTCTTTTTAAAGTAAAGAGGATGTAAGATATGTAACTATATATAATAATGATACAATAGGTGTAGTTTTAAGAAGGAGTTTGCAGTAATGGTTGTGTGTCATGTGAAATCTCAGAGTTCTGCTGAAGTAAACCCTCTTCTGGAGGAACTCATGTCTCTCACATCTTCATTCTGCCATTAAAATATATGAACTTAACTGTAGACATCCTACAGAAGTGATGGAACTCGTAAACAAATGGTATGCTCATGCATTATCTTTTCTCTGTAAAAGCACAAAGTAAAATAAATAAAATATAGAAAGCTTTTAAGTTTGAGTCTGATTAACATGACATGAAATGTTGTCTATATCCAACTGCAGGTGTGACATGTCCTTTCAAGGGACACTTTGTATAAAATATTATCTTGAATGTCCTTGGTAATAAATTGTAAGGTCAGAAATAATAAAAACATCATTTATAAATGGTAGTACTTACCATAATGCTCAATCCTTTCTTTTCTGCACATCTTATATGATTGATGGGTATTTAAGATGCTTATCAGATTCGAAATGGCAAAGCTAGTCCTTCAGATTTGAACTGCTCAAATTTTCCATCCAATAATTCTTCTGAGTAAGCTATCTTCCCTAAGTAAAATGAACTCTTTCAGAATCCTCAAACGGAGAAAAGGAAGGGGGTGGGGTGGGAGAGATGTTGGATTGGACAGATGGAATAAAATGGATATGGCAGTTACATACTTACCATAACACTGGATCCTTTCATTCCAGTCCATCCAATATGACATTTCTCCCACCACTGATGGGTAAGAATCCCCAGCTACTGGAACACTTGGATGGTCGCATGCCAAGAAACCCTAAAATGGAGACTCAAAAGGAAGCTCTGAGTCTTGAAATCACATCTAATTTATAGTACTTAGGAAAGGTATGCAGTTTGAACCAATCTGCTGCAGCACAGATATCATCAAAATACAAATACCTGAAGAAGACTGTAGATGTAGCCCAAATTGTATTGAATGGGCTCCAGGTTTACATGATAACAAATTATTATGACTGGTATAAACAAATGTGATACAACCAGACAGCCATCTGGACAGAATTGCCCTAAACACTTTATTTTCTAGTTTATTGGGTACAAATGACACAAAAAAACTGGGGTCCTTCCTGAATAATTTGGTAAGATGTAAGTAGAATATCACTTGTTTGTGATCATCTAGGATGTGAACAGTATACTGTCCGTTGCTAGAATGATTAGGGAAAAACAGCAGAAGATGGATCATTTGGTTCTGATTACATTCAAAAGCACTGGGAGTGAAGGCTGGATTAGCTCTGAGAGAAACCTTGTCCTTAGGAAATATCAAATATGTCCAGAGATCAGAAAAAGGACATGTTGCACAGTCTTCTAACTGAAGTGATGGCCACTTGGAAAAGGATTTTCCATGAAAGAAACTTTAAGGCAGCGGAGAAAGCTGGTTCAAAGGGTGTTGTGTTAAAGCTTCCAACAAAAAATTTAGATTCCAAGAAGGAGGATGCTGTCTCACAGGGGTCCTAAGGAGAAAACACCTTCTCAAGAAAGTCTTACAAAGTCTATGTGATGCAATGGAGCAGGAGTCTGTATGTGGCAGAAAATTAGAGATCAAAGCCAACTGAACTTAATGACTAAAGAACTGGCTCCTGACTGAAATACTGTGTTCAAAAATTGTAAAACCTGTGGAATTGAAACTTCAGAAGGATTTAATTCCCCTAGAATTAGCCCAGAGAGCAAAATGTTTCCATTTTTTAAGATCGACCTTTCATGTAGAATCTTTCTGAGACCTTGAAAGAATCTGGACAGCTTCATGGGATAAAGCAGGATGCATGGTCATTACAGGAATTGAAGAAGCCAAGTGGATAGTTTCAGGTTTTTGATATCCAGGTCAGGCTTTCTGGAAAAGTGAGACAACAGATTTGACACTGTATCCAGAATCCAAAGTTGCTTCTTGAGGTGAGGCTTTAGCAGGAGAAACCATATTTGTCTGGGCCAGAATGGACCAATGAGCAAAAACATTGTTCTGCAGCAAAGTGCTTTCTGTAAAAATCTGGCTATCAAGGATAAATAACAATAACTATATAAAGGATCCCAGAAGGCCACTGCGCAACAAAAGCATCTCTCGAGGAACTGTCCATCTTGGGGGATCAAGGTAAAAAGGTGCTGCATTTGGTTTGGGCTGGGGACAGAGAGACTGCAGCATGGATGGTCCCAATGGTTAAAGATATTCTCAGCCACTGTTGGCTTAAGAGATCACTTATGAGGCATCAGAGTAGTTCTGCTGAGCCCATCTGAAGGCAGTTGGATTTCCCAAGAATATGGGTTGCTACCAGAAAGCGTTGCAAGTTTATCACCCATTGTCACATACTTATTGCTTCCTTGCATAAGGGATAAGACTTGGTTCCTTAATGCTTGTTGATGTATCATACGACTGTTTTATTGTCAGTCTAAACTGAAATCATACCCAGGCATAGGTACGCTTGAAGCTCCTACAACACTGGGAGGGTCGCCCAGTTTTCTAAGATACTGATGTAAAGATTCACCTTGTGAACACTTCAAACACCTTGGACCATCCGCCTCCTTTAAAATGTTCCCCATTCCCACCCCAATGGGGAGGTATCCATGGTGACTACCTCCACCAGAGAAGGAAGTACCAAAGGTCTTCCTGAGTGGGCAATTGGTGACGAAATCCACCATTGCAAAAGTTCTCTGAAACTGTTGGTCAGAATGATCTGGGAGTTGCAGTGGTGTGTTAACTGAGACCACAGAGGCCATAATAACCATTGTAGCACTATCATGTGGTAATGGGGGAACTGAACAAAGAGAATACAGGATACCATGAGAACCAGGTCCTGGAAGACTAACTAGGCAGGGGTCCTGTTATACTGAAGAAGATCCTGACTTGGACTGTATAACATCTGGATTCTGTCCAGAGGCAGAGAGATTATGCAGTGAACTGTGTCCATATGGCAGCCTATAAACTGAATGGTCTGAGTAAGCTGTAATAACAACTTCTCCTTGTTGGTTGAGATGACAAGGATAGAAAAAGTTGGAGAAGGCAATACCTGGCCTTCATTAAAGACTCTACTGGTATGGCAGCCAAGAGTCAACAGCCAATCATCTACATATGGAAACATCCAGCTTCCTTGAAGTCAGATGGTCTGTGACTACTGCCATGCACTAGGTGAACACTCAGGGTGGCTGTGGTGAACTGATAATGACTGGCTCCTATTTGGAAGCACAGGAGCTTCCTGGACTCTGGGGCTATCCTGGTGTGAGAATAGGCATCCTGAAGATCCTCTGAGCACATCCAGTTTTTTCTTGAAGACATGGTAGAATGGATTGCATCATGGCTATTCTGAATGGAGTCTTTTTTACAAAAGTGTTGAAGTGATTTAGATCCAAGACTGGCCTGAGGCCCTTATTGATTTTTGGAAACAAAATGAAACTTGAGTAGTACCCTGGCCCTATCCGGTATGTGGGACTTCCTGGATGACTTTCTCTTCAAGCGAGGATAGAATTTCCCTTTCAGACAATTTTTGATGGTGGGGTCTGAAAGTAGCTAAGGTGAATGAGGTGGGAGGTGGAAAAGGGTATCTAATGGCTTCTAGATATTATCCTTCTTACGTTTTTAATTTCAAGTCTTTTGGGTTTCTAATACCATGACAGGAATGGACCCCATTCCTAAGTTAAAGTATGATTAAAGTTCATGAAATTAGTTTTGTTTCACTCTTTTATGTTGGCCAAAAGTGCTCTTCACAGCACCCACAATGTGCCCAGTAATGACTCCTTCTGCAATTCATACGGTGTTACATGAACTGGAAACATATTTAAATACGATTGTAAATTCTTTTTTATAAGACCCATTGCTCCTACTACTATTGGAACTGTCTGGGTATCTTTCTTCCACATGGCTCTCATTTCTGCCTGCAGATCCAGGTATTTTATGACTTTGTGTGTCTCTGTACGCAAGACACTGTAGTCACTGGGTGTGGCGATTTCAATGATTAATGCTACTTTTGTCTTCTGTTCTTGGCCCAATATATCCAGTTTTCTAACATCTATCATTTGAACTGTCGGTATTGTATGATCACGTGATATAAACTTCATCATTTTTATGATTCTTTGTGGCTCATGTTTCCAGTGTTTTTCTGCCACTTCAATACCATAATGTTTGCACAATTTCAAGTGTAACAGTCTCGCCACATTATTATGCCTTTCAGTATACAGTCCCTCTGCCATTAGTACATCGCAGCCAGCAACAAGGTGTGTGACTGTTTCCAATTCAGATTTACAAAACCTACATATGTCTGTTTCTCCCACATGTTCAATGGACTTTGTAAAACAGAATGTACGTAGCCCACTATCTTGGGCTGCCAATATTAACCTTTCATTTCTTGGTTTGAATTCACCTCTCCTTAACCATTCCTGTGTTAATTCTTGATTAACATCAGGCTCTTCCAGAAGTTTTCTATACTTGCAACTATATTTATTTATTTTTTTTACATTTCTTGCCTTTTCATCTGGTCCTTCACCTTATATTCTTTATTTTGTTTTTTAGCACATTCAGTTGCTGCCTGGTTTTTATCTACTTCTAGTTTGATTTCCATTCCTGCTTGACATCGATATGCTTCTGCTAAATTAAGCAGAGATGTCATCTTTGATTTATTCCCTTCATGTTCAAAACTTTCACTACATTTGGATCTTGTGAGGTCAGTAGATATATGTGGAGTTCCATGATTGCAAATCTATACATGTAATCAATTTCAAGGAGGCCCATCCCTCTTTTGGAATGAGGAATATATAATCTTGGTAAAAAACTGATTTTTATAAATAATTTGGTAAGCATAAAGCATCCTTCTTGTTTTAATATCCAATCTATCTAACACTTTTTGGGGCCAGTCATTCACTCCAAAACTATAAGTTAGGACAGGAAGAGAAAACTGATTTATGGCTTGGATCTTATTCCTAGATGTCAATGCTGTTATCAGGATTAATTTAAGTCTTCTAAAGTACTCCTTACTGAGCTTTATTCGTATTTGATCATGTTTTATTATTGATCCTTCATCATTTCCCAAGTATTTGTACACTCCCTCTTGCTCAAGTTCTTTTAGATCACATTCTTGTCCCAAAAAAAGAAGTTCTATACCTACCATAATGTTACATGTTTGTTGTCCTTCATCTTGCCTTCCTTCTTGCTGGTTGGGTTCGGAGCCGATCCTCGGCTCCAACTTGGCCGATTTAGTAAAGCTCGAGAGCTTTTACTGGCTCGAGGCTACCCCTTATCCCAACATGCCTAGTGGTAGCTATCCAGATCTCATTTGTAATAGCCCACACTAGACATATATAGTCAAAAAAAAGAAGTTATGTCTTACCATAACGTTCCATCTGTGTTGTTGATCTTCATTCATTCATTACTGATGGATTATCGGTTCCGTCCTCGGAACTGAGCTGGTCAATATCAAGTTACGTCAGCCAAAAACTCTCGAGCCAAGGACCTACCCAAAATGCTCTGCACCCTGTTACCTCAGGTCAAGTTTGCAAGTTGATAGATAAAAGTAGAGGTCACCGCTGGTCATAACAGACCTACAATAAAGGAGTACAAGAGATCAACCAGGAACCTCCTGATGGGAGATGGAGGGTGGGAAGTAATGAATGAATGAAGATCAACAACACAGATGTAACATTACAGTAAGGCATAACTTCTTTATCTGATGTTGTTAATCTTTGTTCATTCCTTACTGATGGGACAGAGTCCCCAGCTACCTGTATCCCTGGTTGACCCTCATGGAAGGACATTCCTGAGCACCGTGGAGCCAAAGGAAGCTCTACCTCTGGAGGCCAAGTCCAATTTGTAATGAAGAATAAAGGTATGAGGTTTGGCCCAAGTTGCAGCTGAGCAAATATCATTGAGGGAAGCCTTAGCATGGAAAGCTGTTGAAGTTGCCATAGATCTTGTAGAATAAGCTTTCACTCTATGAAGTATGGTGATATTGTTTTTGTTCTAGATAAAGGTAATACAATTTCTCAACCTTGAAGCCAATGTAACTTTTGATATAGGATGACCTTGTCTAGGTCCGGAAAAAGCCAGAAACAGTTGGTCTGATTTACGGGTAGATTTTGTTCTGTCCAGATAAAATCGTATTTGCCTATGAACATCCAAGGACTGCAGGCAATACTCTCCCTTGTTAGAATGGTTAGGAAAGAACACTGGGAGGTCAATAGATTGGTTGATAGACCACTCTGACACCACTTTTGGTAAAAAGGAAGAATTAATTCTCAGTGATACCTTATCCTTATGGAAAATGAGATAGGGAGGTTGGATGCATAAGCCTGAAATTCTGTCAAGCGTCTGGCTGATGTGATTGCAATCAGAAACAACGTCTTCCAAAAGAGATAGTTTACATCACATGAAGATACAGGTTCAAAGGGAGGAGCTGTTAGAGCTTGCAGAACCAATGCCAAATCCCAAGGATGTTCCGGTTCTATAAAGGAGGTTTTAGGTGGTTGTTCTGTCCAGATAAAATCATATTTGCCTATGAACATCCAAGAAGTGCAGGCAATACTCTCCCTTGATAGAATAGTTAGGAAAGTACACTGGGAGGTCAACAGATTGGTTTACAGAATGCTCTGATACCACTTTTGGTAAAAAGGAAGAATTAGATATCAGTGATACCCTATCCTTATGGAAAATGAGATAGTGAGGTTTGGTGCATAAGGCTTGAAGTTCTGACAAGCGTCTGGACAATGTGATTGCAATCAGAAACAAAGTCTTCCGAGAGAGATATTTTACATCACAAGAAGATGCAGGTTCAAAGAGAGGAGCTGTTAGAGCTTGCAGAACCACTGCCAAATCCCAAGGCTGTACCGGTTCTCTAAAGGGAGGTTTTAGGTGGATAACCCCTTTCAAGAAAGTTTTACAGAGTCTGTGTGACATAAGTGAAGAATCTTGAAAACCAATGTGGAAATTTGAGATGGCAACTAAATGCACATGAATAGTAGAGGCAGGCATTCCAGTGTGGAAAAGATGTGATAAGTAATCCAGTACCACCGAAACTGGGGCTTATAAGGAGTCTAACTGTTTATTTGCTGCCCATAGAGAGAACCTCTTCCATTTGTTAAGGTAGATTAGTCTGGTGGATTTATGTGATGCAATAAGAATATTGCACACAGGGGATGAAAATATTTCATGCCTGGCAATCATAGGAAGTGGAGAAACCAAGCTGTCAGTTTCAGGGTTATTAGATTGGGGTAAATCAGACCCTGTGGATGGGAGATCAATGTTGGGGATGGATTGAGGATCCATGGTTGATCTAGTAGGTGAGGCCAGAGGAAGAGAAACCAGATTTGTCGAGGCCAATATGGAGCTTGGAGGATCACTTTGCTCTTCAACTGTCATGCTTTATTCAGAAATTGGGAAATGAGGGGAAGAGGAGGATAAGCATAAAGTAGACCCGAGGACCAAGCTTGGACTAGACTGTCTCTCGGTGACTGTCCCCATGGGTGGATTAGGGCAAAATAGTTGCTACACTTGTAGTTGGTTGGGGAGGCAAATAGGTCGCAGCAAGGCTGCCCCCAGTGGTTGAAGATTTTTGACACTATCATAGGATTGAGGGACCACCCATGAGGTTGCAGAATGCACCTGCTTAATTTGTCCACTATCACATTGGAGCTCCTGGGAATATGCATTGCAATTAGAAAGTGGTTGGAAGCTATCGCCCATTGCCATATTCTCAAGGCCTCTCGGCATAATGGGTAAGATCTGGTGCCCCCTTATTTGTTGATGTACCACACCAATGACATGTCTAATTGGATCGCAACAGTCCCTGACAGAAGGATGGAATGAAATGCTTGCAACGCTAGAAGCACCATCCTCAGTTCCAGGACACTGATATGCAAAAGGGCCTCTGTCTCCAACCAGGTGCCTTGGACCAAGTTTCCCTGATATAGCCCCACCACCCCATTGAGGAGGCATCTGTGGTCACCGTGGCTATTGGTTGATGGGGGTTGAAGGGGCGAGACCATTGTTGGCGATTTTGAGACGTCTGCCAGAGTAAATCATATCTGAAAAGACAAAGGATGTTGTAGGGTGTACCACTGAGTGAGAAGCAGCCACTGAAGGAGCCTCATGTGGAATCTGGCTAGAGGAACAATGGTGATCGAGGCTACCATTGACCCCAAAAGTTGGAGTATAGATTGAATGGGAGATTTGTGGTGACAGAACTGCAGTTGAACCTGTTGCCTTATTCTCTGAAGCTTGTGATCCAGAAGGGATGCTGTGCAATTTCTCATGTCCAGCAGTACTCCTATAAATTCCAAAGACTGAGTTGGGGTTGTGTTGGATTTCTCCCAGTTCACAGGTTCATAGGTAGGTACTAGGCTACTGGCCCTATTTTCCTGTGCCAAGAGGTGATCCCTGGGGTGAATTTCTTATTTCCTATCTAATCATCACGATTTTTCTTGAAGAGTGCTAATGAGGAGCTTTGTTTGATATGGATCGGTAGTTTGTTCCAGAGTATGGGAAGTCTCTGGGACAGGAATCTATCCCTCCAGCATGTTCTGCTTATTGTAGTGACAAGGTTTAGGTCCCTAAAGCATGTAGTTTGGAGGGATTAGGATTTCTTTAAGTGGAGCATGTCCAACAGCTCTGGGTTTGACATAGTTTTGTATGTTAGGCAGAGATCAACTCTGAGTAGGTGATATGCGACGGAGTAAAGCTGGAGTATTTTAGATGGTCTGCATAGGGCATCTGTTTGAGGCCTGTAATCCTCTTTGTGAGGCATTTCTGTAGCCTTTCTATTTGTTGTAGATGTCTTATGAGGTACATACCAAAAGGGGCATTGTACTCTATAATGGGTCTAATGAGTGACAAGTAGAGGGGAACAATTACCTCAGTTTTCCTGGATGAGAAACCTTTTGTGATGAGGTGTGCCATGTAGAAGGATTTCCTGACTATTGTAGCGATGTGATTATCAAAGGGGAGACTACTGTCCACCTGTGTTCCAAGGTCTCATCACACCTTCGGTGTTAAGTAGACTACCACCTATGTGGTAGCTCATGGGTACAGAGTTTTTACCAAAGGGGGTGACAATGCACTTTTTGGCATTGAGCGTGAGGCCATGGCTTTGACAGCAGGCATCTGTCTCTGTGAGACCCTTTTGTAGGATGTCCACATTATTAGGAGTTTCGATTATGGCTCCTAGTTTGCAGTCATCTGTGAACTTCATTAGCCAAAGGCCTTCTGTGTTCACCTGTACTTCAGAAAAGTAGATACCAAACAGGAGGGGACCCAGGACTGATCCCTGTGGTACTCCACTTGTCACTGGTCTGAAGTCGGATTTGGAGTCTGCTACTTCTACAGTGTGGATTCTGTCCATGAGCCAGTTGGCAACCCATCTGGGACATAGGGATTTATACCTAGTTTAGTGAGTTTATCTATAATTCCAGAGTAGGGGATGATGTCAGAAGCCTTGACAAGATCTAGATAGGCTGTGTGAACCACCTTACCCTCATGTACAGCTTTGGTGACTGCTTCAAAGAAGTCTATCAAGTTTAGGAGAAATGATCTGCCTTTTACAAACCTGAACTGGGTGGGATCCAGAGTTTGGAGATTACCAATGTCTTTGTGTATAAGATCCATGATGATACATTCCATGGCCTTGCAGACCAGGCACGTTAGGCTAATGGGGTGGTAGTTCCCAGGGTCCGTGGTTGCTCCCCCTTTGTGGACTGGGATAACCGTCTCTGTGCACCATTCAGTGGGCACAAAGCCTGAGGTGAGGCTATGATTGAACATGGTGCTTAGGTGGGGTGCCAGTTCATTCTGCAGTTCGTGTAGAACGCAGCCTGGGATGTTGTCCGGTCCTATGGATGCTGTGTTCTTGGCTTTGGAGAGTGTGGTTTTTACCTGTGCAGCCATGATTACAGGAACTTTGCATTCTTCTGGTATAGAGATGGGCCCTTTAGGGGGTGAGAGAGGGGTAAAGTTAGCACTGAACCTATCTGCCAGGATGTTGGCAATATCAGTTGGTTCTGCATATTTAGTGCCATTGTGCTGTAACTCAGAGAAGATCTGAGTGTTGCCATTGAGATTCTTGACATAGCTATAGAATGCTTTGTGGTTGTCTTTAGAATCAGTGGCAATTTTGTTTTCGTAACTAGCTTTGGAGGATTTTATGAGGGATCTCAGCTTCTTACTGAGGCTGACGAGGGAGTTCCTCCAATCATAGGAATTTACTCTTTTTTGCAACACTTTCTTTCTGCTGTTATAGAGTTTGTTTATGGCAGGAGTCCACCAGATTAGCTTCCTTTTTTGGAGGATAACATCTTGGTTCTGTTAGGGATAGCACAATCCATGCACTCATGTAAGTGCTTATAAAGTGTATTTGTGTAGGATTCAGCAATCGTACCTCTATTGTTCATCTGCATGGGTGTCATGAAGTTTGCCACTTCTGTCTTAAGAAGCGTGAAGTTGGCTTTAGAGAAATTTTTTACGGTGGTTTCCCTAATGGGGGGTGGGGGCGGGATATGGATGTCTAGGGTGATTAGCTTGTGGTCATATGTGACCAACAAGGAATTGACCTCTGGTGTGGAACACGGGTCATCCATGTTGGTAATGACCAGGTCTAGGATATTGCTGCCTCTGGTGGGGTTGTGGATAAGTTGATCCAAGGCATTGGAACTTATGAATTCCAGAAAACATTGAGCAGTAGCATCTACTGGAAGACCTCATGACCAATGTGGGTGCTCATTTGGGGCCAATAATATTTTATCTGGTCTACTTAGTATCACT
Source organism: Protopterus annectens (assembly GCF_019279795.1). Lineage (NCBI taxonomy): Eukaryota > Metazoa > Chordata > Ceratodontiformes > Protopteridae > Protopterus > Protopterus annectens. Next base: position 774,564,299 of record NC_056741.1, on the reverse strand, counting down.
TCCATGGTGTCAGGAGCCTTTCATGTGTGCTGGATGAGGAGCTGGATGAACTCATCAGCAGGCGGGGTGACCCAGGAGGTAGGGGGCTGGGCACAAAAAGCCTGCAGAAATAAGGATTTCTCATAGGAAAGATTAGAAGACTTCCAATCATCCCTCTGTCTAAGGATCTCGAGGATGTCACCAAAGGAAACCTCATCAGAGGGTGACCATGGGGACCCTTCACCATCATCTAAATCTGTATCTTCAATCAATGACTCCTCAGTGGAGTCTATGTGCTTCCTCTTGATGATGTTTTGCAGGGTACTTCAATGGTGGGAGGTTCTGGGGAAGACTGAAAAAAGGGGGGGTCTCCTGAGGAGGAGAAACCTTAGCCTCTTGTGACTGGTGTCTGTGGCTTGTGACAGTTGCAGTACAGTGGGGGAGAGGACTCTGACATGTGGGATTTGCCAGCAGAGGCAAGTGCCCTCTCCATGGCCTGGAAGGCTGGCCCACCCAAGGAGGGATGGGAGCCCAGAACTGAGCATGACAACCTCAGAACCGGGGTCACACCCCACCCCAACAAGCCCACCCCCAGACCTGCAGCCACAAGAGGACTGGGAACCATGAGAGAGAGAGAGGATCCCTGGAGGGTGCCATAGAAAAAATCAGTGTGGAACCAAGAATGCCCTCCCCCATGGCACAGCCACTAGCCTGAGAAGAGCCTGATGCCCAGTGCACTGAGGATCACAAGGATGACTCCGGTTCCAAAGTGAGATCCACTACTGGAGTCAGAGGACGTTTTATAGTGATTCCCAGGCTTTGAGATGATAGGAGAGTGTAGTGCAGGGCTTCTTCCAGTAGATGCTTGGTGGGGGTGGTGAGGAGACAGTCATCTAGATATGGAAACACCTGGAATCCTTGAAGTTTCAAGTGAGCGATAACCACTGCCATGCATTTGGTGAACACTCTGGGGTCTGTAGAGAGACCAAAGGGTAGAGCTCGAAATTGGTAGTGACTGGCTCCTGTGTAGAAGTGGAGGTGTCTTCTTGAGTGTTTGTCCATTTTTATGTGAGCACATTGAATCTTCTTCCAGAAGAGGAAGGATAGACTGAACCGTGACCATCCAGAATTTCTGTTTTTACAAATTTGTTCAGTGTGCTAAGATCAAGAATTGATCTCCAGTTCCCTGTCATTTTTGGCAATTAAAAGAACCTTGAGTAAAAACCGGATCCTATCTGGTCTGGGGGGACCATCTGGATGACTCTTTTTTGTAGCAGCTTTTGGATTTCGTGTGCTGCTACTTCCCTTTGACTGGGTGGAACATTGGGTAATACTCTGGAAGATTGGACAAAGATGGAAGGGGATGCGATAGCCTCTGGATATTATCTGTTGTACCTAAGAGACGGTGGTTATATTTTGCCAGGCAGCGGGGTACAAGGAAAAACGACCCCCAACCACTTCCAGAGGTGAGCAGTCAGGCAGCACTTCAGGAGTGTTGATAGGGTTGGCCAGAGAAGGGATCTCTGGAACCCCAGTTTCACAGACCTCCTCTGCCCTGAAAGGGGTGCCTTCCATTAGAGTTTCCCCCTCTGCCTCTAGGGGAGAACTTGGCATGTGCATCCTGGACACAGCCCTGTGATTTCCTGTGCCACATCTTCCCGCTCCTCTAATTTCTGGAGTAGAATTGCTGAGGAGTGGAGTGTCTGACACCAATGGCAGACAGGGTCTTGCCATCTTGTTCACACCTTGCCAGCATATCTTTCACTTTAGGACCAAACAAAGAAGTGGTCTTGATGGGGGCATTCATGAAGTAAGTCTTAAAGGAGTCCACAAAGTCACAAAGGCACATCCAGGCATGTTGTCTGATGACTATACCCGTGCCTGCCGCTCAAGCCACCCCTTCTGTTGTGTGAGAAATAAGATGCATGGAAGAGTTGGAAATGGACTCTAAGGTGGGTATCTGAGAGGCCACATTGTCACGGACCTCATCAGAAAAAGCTCCTGCCAAGGTTTCAGAGAGCTGGTTGATAAGAGCCCTCTGAAGCCTGGTATCCTTCTTAGATGCAGCCGCCAACACCATAGCATCTACTGGAAGACCTCATGACCAATGTGGGTGCTCAGCTGGGGCTAATAATATTTAATCCGGTCTCCTTGGTATCGCTTCCAGGGTGTCAGGAGCCTTCCTTGTGCGCTGGACAATGAACTGGATGAGCTCATCAGCAGGCAGGGTGACCTAGTAGGTAGGGAGCCGGGTATGAAAAGCCTGCAGGAATACAGATTCCTCAGAGGAAGGATTAGAGGACTTCCAGTCACCCCTCTGTCTAAGGATCTCGAGGATGTCACCAAAGGACACCTCATCAGAGGGTGACCCTTCCTCGTCATCAAAATCCGTATCTTCAGTCAATGAATCTTCAGTGGAGTTCATGTGCTTCATCTTGCACGATGCTTTGCAGGGTACTTCAATGGTGGGAGGTTCTGGGGAAGACTGCAAAGGGGGGTCTCCTGAGGAGAAAAAACCTGAGGCTCTTGTGCCCAGTGTCAGGTGGATGTGGCTTGTGACAGTTGCAGCACAGAGGGGGGAGAAGACTCCAACATGTGAGATTTGCCAGCAGAGGCAAGCGCCCTCTCCATGGCTTGGAAGGCCAGCCTGCCCAAGGAGGGATGGGTGCCCAGAACCAAGCATGACAATCTCTGAACCGGGGTCACACCCCACCTCAAATAGCCTACCCCCAGACTTGGAGTCTCAAGAGGACAGTGAAACATGAGAGAGAGAGGATCCCTGGAGGGTGCCATAGAAAAAATCGGCGTGGAACCAGGAATGCCCTCCCCCCATGGCACAGCCACTGGCCTGAGAAGAGCCCAATGCCCAGTGCACTGAGGGCCACAAGGACAACTCCAGTTACAAAGTGAGATCCACTATTAAAGTCAGAGGAAGGGAAGCTTCTGTTGGAGTAATAGGCTTCAAAACTTGGGTAGAAGTCAAAGGAGGAGTGTACATTGGAGTTTGAGGAGATATATGTCCACCTGAAGGAGGGAACATGGACTTTGATGGGTGAGAGAGAGACCTCTAGCCACAAGCAAATGGTCAACAAGTCGCAACACATCTTGGTCAGAGAGACTCTTGGTTGACCTCATAGAGAAAGCTGATGGTGATTCTGACCTTTCTAGGAAAGGACTATATTGACTGCCAGCAAATGGATCCAGTGAAGGAGAATACTTGGTCCTTGCTAATTCAATAGGTGCAGAGCCAGGAACCGAGGCCATCTGCACCAAAGTAAACAGTGTGGAAGTTGTCTGCACCGATGATGTCAGCACTGTAGTAGTTGTAGGTGTCTGCACTGTAAAGGCAAAAGTCTGCCCCAATGGGTATGGTGCCATCGAGGAAAGTGTTGGCACCAGTAAAAAGGATGGTGCTGAGACGGACTGCACTGAAGAACATGTCGGTGACAAAAATGTTTGCACCATGGAGTACAGAAAAATCATACTCGGAGCCGAAGGGTATTGCACCAACAGTGCCAAAGGGGACTGTACCTGCATGGACTGTGCCGGTAAGGGCTGTGACGGAACTAACGGAGTCATAGTTGTCTGCACCAGGAACTCCGATGCCGGTATTGATAAGGAAGATATGGCTGGATCCAGAATAATTTGGGTTGGTGCCGAGCCTGGAGCCAACAGGGTTACAGGTGGCAGTGTCGAAGTAGTAATCAATTTCACCTTCTTATTAGTCGACTCCCTATGATCTCCAGAGGGAGAAGAGTGGAGCGACTTCGATGATGAAGAGGAAGACAGCCTTAACAGGAAGGGGTGAGCCCTCTGACTAGCCTCAGAGAAAGGAGACTTGAGAAGACCTTTCAACATTAACTTATTTTTCCTCTCGTTAACAGTCCTGGTAGTAATTTCTTTACAAATCCCACACGGGGGATCCACAGTAAGGTGGGAGACATTCAGACAGTAGGCACATAAGTCGTGGCCATTGGAAAGTGGTAACTTATGGCCACGATCCTTACACTGCTTGAAACTAATGTTAATTTTCTTATCTGACATAATAATGTGGAGAAGAAGAACAGTACAAAAAGGAAGAGGAAAGGCTACCCAAAAGGGTAAGAAGAGAGAAGGAAGGATTACCAACGATGGTAATGAAGAGTTACCTCAAAAGTAAGAAAAAGGGTAATAAAGGGAAAAGACTAAAGGGAGATAGTCTAAAGTATATGATAGGGTAGGAAGATATTAGTAGAAGCTATTTGAAAATATTTAAAGTAAGAGCAATGTATAAAACTTTGAAAAATTAGACACTTAGCTGAGAGTAGCTTGACACAGCTGTACAGCAATGTGGCAAACAAGATCTGAGGTAACAGGGAACAGAGCATTCTGGGTAGGACCTTTGCTCAAGAGTTTTTGGCTGATGCAAGCTTGATATGGGCCGGCTCAGTTCCGAGGATGGAACCGATAACCATCAGTAAGGAATGAACAAAGATTAACAACATCAGATCCAATTTTTTTACTAAGCTCTTATAGATCAAGATAGGAAAGATAGAGGAAAAGACAATGTATGGTTAACCTGGTATGTCAGCAGGAAACTCAGCCAGTGTAACCAATAAAGAACTCTTCTCAAGCATCCAGGAAGGGGGAAGGAGGGGGGGACAGAAGAAGGAAGGCAAGATAAAGGACAACAAACATGGAACTTTATGGTAGGTACATAACTTCTTTATGTTATGTTGTCCCATCTCGCCTTTGTTCTTGCTGGTTGGGGCCACGTCCCCAGCACCTGCTTCTTATGTGGCTCACTGGAACAAACTTTTCAGGACTGTGGAACCAAAGGATGCCCTGTTCCGGGAGACCACATCCACTTTGTAATGAGAGCTAAAGGTATGAGGATTTGGCCATGTTGCTGCAGCACAGATTGAATTTAATGGTAATTTGGCTTGAAAGGCAATAGAGGTGGCTAAGGCCCTAGTTGAATGTCCTCTGAGCCTTCCTGGAAGTATCTTTTTACCCAAACCATATGAATAAATGATTGTATCTGACAGCCATTTTGATAAAGTCACATTAGAGACTGGATAACCCTGCTTATTGTCAGCAAAGGATATGAACAATTGGTCTGATTTTCTAAGGTCTTTGGTCCTGTGTAAATAAAAACGTAATTGTCTATGAATGTCTGACTTGTTGCCATAATTGGAGAAGAACACAGAAAGCTCAATTGACTGACTTGAGTTATACTCTGAACAAACCTTCAGCAAGAAAGAAGGATTGGCCTTAGAGAGACTCTATCTTTGTGAATCCTCATGTGGAAGTGTGCTAAAGGAACTAGCATAATAGCTGCAGCCATTGAGCCCAGTACTTGTAAAACTTGCCTTGCCTGAGCTCTTATCTTCTTTATGAGAAAGGAAACTTGCTGATGAATGGTTGACTCCCTGTCTTGTGGCAGTTTTACTATCATGTGTCTTGTGTCTAAGTCTGCCCCTATAAAGATAATAGACTGGCAAGGAAACAAGGCAGATTTTTCATAGTTTATGGGGATGCCTAACTGGGAACAAGTTTGGATTGTATAGTCCCGTGCTCTGATCAGTTGATGCTCGGTGGTAGCAGTGAGGAGCCAGTCGTCTAGATATGGAAACAACTGGAATCCTAGATGCCTCAGGTGAGCCATGACCATTGCCACATACTTGATGAACACCCTGGGGGCTGTGGTGAGAACAAAGGGCAGGGCTCTGAACTGATAATGACTGGCTCCCAGCTGGAAGCATAGGAATCTCCTGGATTGCCTGTCCATTTTTATGTGGTAGTACACATCCTGAAGATCTATGGAGCACATCCAATTGTCCTGACTCAAGAAGGGAAGAATGGACTGCAGTGTCACTATCTGGAACTTTGTCTTCTTTACTGATTGCTTTAACTTGCTGAGATCTAAGATTGTTCTCCAGTCCCCTGTCTTCTCTGGAACTGAAATGAACCTTGAGTAAGTTCCAGATCCAATTTGGTCAGCAGGGACTTCCTGGATGGCTCTTTTTTCTAGCAATCTTTGAACCTCTAGGATTGCATGATCCCAAAGACTGGGTGGAACATCTGGGATAGAACGTTTGTCTTTTGAGGGGGAACTGAGACTGAGAAAAGGGAATTTTGTAACCCCCGGATATTATCGACAGTACCCATGTTTCTCTCAGGATAGTTTGCCAGGCTGCTGGATACAGTGATAGTCTGCCCCGACTGCCTCCAGAGGTGGACAGCCGGGCTTCCCTTCAGGAGTGCTGGAAGGGCCTAGCAGAGAAAGTATCTCTGTCGCCCTGCAGTTGTGGACCCCCTCTGCCGTGAGAGTGGTGTCTTTCATTGTTTTTTCCCCTCTGTCCCTGGGGGAAAAAACTCCACGTGTGTCAGGTGAAGATCCCTGGGATTTTCAGAACCACATCTTTCAACTCTTCTGACCTTTAGGATAGAGTCTAGATGGAGTGGAAAAATTAACTCCTGTGGCAGAGAGAGTCTTCGCATCTTGTTCACACCTGATGAGAGTCTCTTTTACCTGAGGCCCGAACAAGGATGAGCCATCGAAGGGGGTATTGGTAAATGAAGACTTAAAATGTTTCATAAATTTACAAAGGTGAATCCAGGAGTGTCTGTGTAAAGCTACTCCAGTACCTGCTGCCCTACTTGCTCCATCTGCCACAAAAGAAATGAGCCTTATGGAGGAGTTAACCATGGATGTCAAGGTCGCAAGCTGGGAAGCTGCCCTGTTCGCAACTCCCTCAGCTGTAGGATCTTGCAGGGTATCTCCTAACTCCTTCAGGAGATCCCTCTGAAGTCATGTGAAGTGTGACAAGTAATTCAGTGACCTGAGAGTAAAGGTCGCTGAATAAAACCATACCTATCCATCGTACGAGACTCTTTGTTCGGCAGATGGACAGATGAAGAAGTTTATGCAAGTTCCTTCTTGGTGGCTGCTGCCACCACCATGGCATCAACAGGGACCCCTTTGGATAGGAAAGACTTATCTTCTGGAGCTGTAATAAATTTGTTCGGTCTCCTCGGAACTGCCTCCATGGTCTCTGGAGTGCTCCATGCCTTTTGACCCACTGCGGACAAAAGTGGGTTGAAAGGTGGAGACACCCAAGAGGTGGAGGGTCAGGAACCAAATGAATCCAGGTAGACAGACTCATTCTCAGAAAGAACTAGGGACTTCCAGCCACACCCTCTGTCTAAGTACTTCCAAGATGTCTGAAAATGAGACTCCTCAGTGGGGGACCGTGGGGACCCTTCAAACTCATCCAAGTCTGTATCCAAAGTGATAGACTCAGAGGAGTCTAGATGCCTTCTCTTCCACTTCTTCTTCTTCCAAGGGACCTCCTCTGAGTGTTCAGGGGAGGTTTCAGAAGAAGTGGGGTCACCCAGTGGGGGTTCTGGGGCACAGGCTCCCTACTCTTGGCCGGAGGAGGGACAAAGGCTGGCACAGGCACCAAGGGAGAAGGAGCCAATGGAGCCGAGGGTGGAGCAGTCCCAGGAGAGAACACACTCCTCATCACCTCAAAGGCACCATGGTCCCAAGTCGAAGAAGCCACCAGCTCCGAAGAGCCCAGAGATCTCCTTCAAACTGGAAGCGACGGCTCCGAGGCTGATGTAGGAGCCGAGCTCACCAGTGCCGAAGCTCCAAGAAGGACAGCGGGGTTGGACAAGTGTCCAATGCCACTTCCCCCCTCAGAGAGCTTCAGCGCCCAGATCCCTTGATGGACTGAGACGTCGAGGAGATTGGAGCGGTTGTCAGTACTGATAAGGGAGAAGAAACCAGATCTGATGGTTCCACCACCACAACGTCCGGCTCCAAGCTCAAGAGAGTCAGACGAGGAATCAATGGAGAAGTTGGGAGGATGGAAGGAGCCAATTCCTTATGGGCAGGGCTCAAAAGTAATTTAGCAAGTGCCTGTGACTTGAGGAGCCTGTTGACCACTCTCTCCATGTCATGATCTGAAAGCCTGGAGGACCGACAGGAGTGTGAAGAGGACTGGTGACTGCCTGCTCCAGGTTGCAGCAGAGGAGATTGTGGAGTGGAGCGTACTGGCTCCAAAGAAGGAGACCTTGATCTCTTATGGGTCCAGACTGGCTCCAAGGACACAGATGGAGCCACCAGAGACTTATCTTTGTTGGAGCCAATGCTGGGAGCCGACAGAGCCGAAGGCTTCTCAGTGATTTTTGTCTTTTCTGAACTCAGAACCAATGGCTTGGAGTGTTTCTCAGACACTGTGGTTGGCTGAGGATCCTGAGATGAGGAATCTTGAGGGTTCATCAGGAGGCCATGTAAAATAAGCTTATTTTTCCTCTCTTGTAGGATTCTGGAACTGAAAGCATGGCAGATGGAGCAAGAGTCCTGCAGGTGAACAGGCCCTAAACAATAAAAGCAACTCGTGTGCCCGTCCGTAAGGGACATTTTTTTGGCAACGCGAGTCACATTTTTTAAACCCAGAGGGTTTCGACTCTTTAGACATAGTAACTCTAGTCAGGAAAAAATTCACAGAGAAAAGCAGAAACTATCACTAACAGCACACAAGTAGTGACAGCAAACAGGCTGACAACAAAAGGAAGAACCTTATCTAAAAAAAATATTTATTATTTTATTTTATTTTTTTTTAATGGGAAGAAGAAGGGGGAGAGCCTCTCACTTAAATGGTGACTCCCCTGATGGGAGAGGCTCTAACTTAAATGGCAATCCCAGAAAAAAGGGTGAGGAAAGGGAAGAACCCTCTAACTTAAACAGGCTTTAATGGAAAAGCAAGGCCTGAAGAGAAAACAACGGCCAAAAAACACCACAACAAGCAGAGAAAGAGTCGTTAGACTAACGGGAGATGAAACACACTACTACTGGGATAAGGGGTAGCCTCAAGCCAGTAAAAGCTCTTGAGTTTTAGTAAATTAGTTGAGTTAGAGCTGAGGATCATCTCCAAACCCAACCAGCAAGAATGAAGGTGAGATGGAACAATATAACATCTGATGTATTCCTGGTGCTGTAGTTTTCCTTTTTTAAAGGTTGCTTTTGCACATTCACATTTATCAAGACCAAATGACATTCCAATATCATCTAAAAAAGGATTGACAACCTGCAGCTGTGCTTTCAGTTTCTCATCCTGGGGCCCTGATAGAGAGATGAAAATCAGCAAGCAAAGGAGAGTAGTAGTGTTGAAATTGAATTCATCCTCAAGTCTTGGTGAGTACCTTTGCGAGCTGGACCCTGTTTTTCACAAAATCTCACCAAGGTGACACTAATATATAGATTGTATTTATTTAGCATATATCATGGACAGAAGTAAATCAAAATTAAAAAAAGATAGCTGGGTGCACCAGACCCAGGATAAAAAAGTGTTCAATCCTGGTAGGCGCACTGGTGCCAGGACTGGAAAAATTATAGTGTAGAATCCTCAAAATACAGAAACATTCCTACAATGGGGTCAGGCCAGGCTCAGGGAGAGGATGCCCCCTTGTTGTAGAAGGAAGTAGTAGTCCACAAAAATGACAAAAATTGATTTGCCAAAGAAGAGCCATAAAGACGATAGAGTGAACTATTGAGTATAAGAAATAAATTATGTATTGTTACTATTTTCCTTCTGACTCATGTGTGGCATGTGATAGCCATCTATGTATGGGAGTGAGATAGAAATGATCCCGACTACCTCCAGAGGAGAACAGTTGGGTAGCCATTCAGGGATGAGACTGCTGCCAGTTAGAAAATGGCTCACAATACCCTGGTTTTGCATACCACTATAACGTCTGGGTCTGCATCCATTAAAGTGCCTCCTATGCCATGGCCACCCTTATCAAAAGGTGAGTTAAAAGAAGGATGCTTACATTTTCAGGAGTACAATGATTTGGTTCCTTTTTGATTCCAGCTGTAAGGTCTTTTAGGGTTCTCAAATCATACTCTGAAAGCAGATAACATGTTGTCAGACTGCTCACACTTCTTCATACTTTTCTTGATGATTGGACTGAATAAAGAGGATCCATCCGAAGAGGCATTTGTATGCTGTGCATGAGCTGCATGAAGAGATGTGTAATATTACATATAGATTTCAAGGTGGTTTACAGTTGTTTGCTTGAATTCGGTGTGTGTGTGTGTGTGTGTGTGTGTGTGTGTGTGTGTGTGTGTGTGTGTGTGTGTGTGTGTGTGTGTGTGTGTGTGTGTGTGTGTGTGTGTGTGCATGCGTGCGTGTGTGTGTGTATGTGTGTGTTTGTGTGTGTGTATGTGTGTGTGTGTGTGTAGGGTCTTTTTATATATTCTAATTCTTGTTTAACTAGATCTCTCTCAAATTTGTTTAGGTAGATGGTGTAGTTCAGTGCTTTAACTCTAAAATTAATGGAAGCACATGCCCACTTCCCTAATCTGTTCACTGTCCCAGACTCCCTTTTGGGCAAATGAACTGTAGCCATATCCTTGTTCACCTACTTCATATTAGCATCTGAGACAATAATGGGATTCACCAGGGTACCCTTTGTCCAGTACTGTCTGTCCTTGGATGGTCTCAGAATTCTGCCTGACTTCTTGGGAATGGACTGACAAGAATCAGGTCCTTGCCATGTCAAGTAGAGGATGTTGAACCATAAATCTCAAACAGGAACTCCTCATCCAAAGGTATGGGGGAGTAATCCAAATGTCTCATTTTGCATGTTCTCTTCCCTGGAACATCAGTTAGTGGAATGTCTGAGTCCTCAGGATTCAACTCTGACCCATGGATGTATGAGTGAGCTGAAGAGCAATAGAAAGGGTGTCCAGGGAAAGAGCCTGAAAATCATATTCGAATTAGAAGAAATCATCCCCCCATCACCCTGAAGGCAGATCCAACACCCACTGGATCTGAGGATCTCCCAATGGCCATGATGCCATTTCCACTAAGGAAGAGATGGCTTCAGCCAAAGGCAACAGTCTCAAACCCAAGAGAGCAGAAGGCCTCAAGGAGGAGATCAGGCCCGATGCCTAAAAGGCTGAGGGCACCAACACAATCAGCAGTACCATTCAAGGCAACTCCAAACATTGTGCAGAGTACTCAATGTCAAGTCTGTGCGACCAAGTTCTGCTCGGGTCAGAGGACCTTAGAGTCAAGTGGGATGGCTATAAAGGCTCTAGCAATCAGGTAGGAGCACCAGCTGGTGCTGAAGAAACAAACTATGGCATGGGTAACTATTCCATAGCCACCACCTCCAAAGTATGGTCTGGGAAGGAGTGAAAGAGGTGAAGAAATGCCTGGGGGAAGGCAAGATACCCATTTCTATTTGTGTCTTCTGAAACACCCTCATCATATGATCTAACTCCATGTTTGAAGCACTTCTAACAAATCTGAAGGACCTGAATGAGGAAACCAAAGGAGGTCTTAATGGAACATGGGAATGTTTCTTCTCCAACAGTGGTCTGCTTGGTTTCCTAGTCAGTGACCTGTCCAAAATTAGGAGAGGCTCTGAGAGGATCAGAGTTGAAATCGGGGATTCTGAGTCCAACTCTGTAGTGATGACCTTTTTCATACTTTTAGAAATGAAGACAAAGCCTTGTCATCAGCCTTTTGTTTTATGTTCCTTGTCTTTTCCTGGTTTATCTTGGGGCTTTGTTTTGTCTGAGGTATTTTAGGTGTATCTCTCCCTTGGATTCAGGAGGAAGAAGGCCCATTAACACCAATTTGTTCTTCCTATCTGGAAGGAGTCTGTGCCCAAAGAATTTGTATCCACAGCACTCCATACTCAAGTGCTCAACCACAAAACAATGAACACACATGTCATGGCTGTCCTGGGAGGATATTTTATGGCAACATTTTAAACACATTTTAAAACTTTACACTCCTTCCTTCTTGCGATCTATACCTGAACTATAAAGAAGATATCACAGACCATGGAAGCAGTGACAGAAAAACACACTAATCAACAATAAACCAGATAACAGCTAAGGAGCTCTACTTAAGCTATAAGAAGGTATACATACCAGTGACAGAGATGTCAATGAGCAGGAAAAACAACAGAATCTAAAAGTTTAAAATATGAAGAAAATCAATGCCAAGTTCAGCCCTGAATAAGTAAATGCAGGACAATGACCTAACTCTATCAAATGTGGTAAATATTTAGAAGGCAATGGAGCAGTTAACTGAGCAGCTGGAGACCAGGTGTGAACATGATGGCAAACAAATGCGATCTGAGGGAAGACAGCTTACCTAGAAAAAAATGCATTGTGTGAGAGAAAATCTGAAGAGTTTGAGGCTGCAGCCGTAGCTTTGCTGATTCAGATCTGGCAAGCAGCCTGAACACCTATCAATTAGATCAGACAGAGAGAATGAAATGCATCTGCAAGTATTACCTTACTGATGGTGTGACATGGCTTGAATTTTAGGTTTTACTTATAACATATTCACCTCACAGAACATAGCCATCAAGGAAGTTTTAGCTATCTCACTATATGTGGTAAAATAAGATTTAAAACCTTCAATAAAAGGACAGCATGAGGTGAAGGTCCATTGTCTCAGAAGGTGCTAGATAATGAAGTCACAGGACAAGTATAGTTTTACAAAAAGCGGATATGTGCACAAGCCAATGATACTCCAAGTCACTGTCTCTTCCGCTAAGGTAGACCAACCTCAGAATTGATTATAGCTAAGGGGCTAGGGATACGGGGGTTATAGCTTACATGGGGATGTGGAAGGGAAAAAATACTCTACAGAAAAACATAATAGTTGTTGTAGCATGACTCTAATGTTCTTTCAAACAAACTGCCTCACTAGTCTTTGCAGGGTCAGCCTTCATGAAACAGACTCCTTTAACCACGTGATTATTATTTTCATACAACATTCTCGTACCTTTGTTCATCTATTTGGCTAATCAGGGTATAGCATGCAAATAACTAACTGCATAATAATTAATGTGATACTTATTTTCTGGATTGGATGACATTTGTAAAGCCTAAACCTGTAGAGAATTACATCTTGGGGCACTATTTGAACAAATCTTTTAATTTCCTGAATAGAAAAACTGCACAACTGTGTCTTCATGTACAGCTACTGTGCCTAATCCCCCCCCCAAAATATATATAACCTAAAGGAACCACCTCATAGTACTGTGAGGCCTAATCCCACAGGAAAATATCCAAACACATGAATGGTGTCACTGAGCTTAGAAAACTGAGACGGTATTTTTAATGAATATCATATAACACTTCTAATGTTTTAGACTGTATACATGTTAAAATGCTTTATAGGAAAAAAGTCTAGTTTAGAAAATAGAGTAATGTCAATGTTTTCAAAATGAGTTTCCCATGTTTGGCCTATTACCTTTTAATCATCAGTGAACCAAAGGGATCATCCCATGCCTAGTTTTGCCAGCTGCAACTATGGTATTACATAAGCTGGAAAGCCTCAAATTCTTAATGGCAACTGGGCAACACAGCCACTTAACATACTTTGTTTATTACATATCTGTTTAATAGAGTAGTTACACTTGTAATATAAAATAGTGTTTTTCTCTTGTTTCTTTCTGTGAAACTCTATCACTTCTCCAGAAATATTTTAACAGCTACAGAATTCTAAGTGAGGATCACAATGCAGCAGAGGTTAGCAGTGGACTTGATTCGACAGTTCAGTTCTTGCTGTGGTGCCTTCTAATCAGAACCTGTATATCCTCTTTGCATCTGTGCCAGTTTTAACTGCATGCTTCAGTTTCCTTTCACATCTCAAAGATGTACCATAGGTGAACTAGTAATAATCTGAACTGTCCAAAAGTGAGCATGCCATCTGATAGTGATTGTGCGCATCCTTTCTTTGATGGTTTGGCACTGTGTTCAGGATAACTGCCTATGTCCTGCACTCACTATGTGCTGGGAAGGGCACTGGTGCTCCCATGGCTCAGTTTTAACCCAGGTAATGAATGAATGAATGAAAAGTCTAGCCAAAATATAATTAATATTGTTTTTTGGTGATCTGTGCCTTTGGTGGTCATTACTGACATTATTTCCACTGCTTTCCTTCATGGCTGATTTATTCAGAATGCAAAAAGGGACAATATGTTTTAGAATTCCAGAAGTATCATACTTATGCCCCTGCATTCAGCTGTGTCAGTCTTTCGCATCACTTAGTCTGCAACAATTCTGTGTATGTTAGGAATATAGTTTACTAATTCATTAACACCTTGGGGAATATCACACCCAGAGAAGTTTATACAAATCTTGCATTCCAGAGCATTTTCTGAAAAAATAAACTTAAGCATAAGATAAACAAATGTAAATATTGTGCCAACAATACAAACTATTAAAACTGTGCAATAGTAACTTTATTAGTAAGAAGTGCTCTTTACAGTGATAATAGCCAATGCATTCATAGTCTTTTCCATAAATACTGTAAATATATTATAATGCACACAAATCCCAAATTACATTATTTCTAAAATTTCACAAACATATTTTTATATCTTGAAAACTGCATAACCGAGACATTTATTGTTAGAACATTTTTAACCAGACTGATTTTTAACTAGGCTTTCATGTAAATACAGAAATTCCTGTATTACTGCATGTTTACTGAGACATTGACAGAAATATGAAAACATATGTTTAATTGTAGACACATAAAACCAAAAATGGGTGATAAGAAACAACAATCCAGAATTTTATTAAGCACTTTTGTACAGGTAAATCCAGTACTTCATCAGTATACAAAAACACTTTCTTCTGGGGAGAATAACCTCTCCCAAATGGTGAAACTTTTGTCTCAATAGGTTTTGCAGATGCAGAACTTGATTGAGAGACTACAATTCCCAAGAGCCTTTGGGTTAGGCTCTCAACAGCCGTTCAGTGAGGCATCCAAACTGAACAATGGTATTGTGAGGAGTAAAAAAGCGACATCGAAGACTGGAATGGTCAACACTAATGGAACTGACCCAGATTCAATTACTTGTGCACAGCGGGAGGTTAACCCCATGGATAATGTAAAAGATTTGGACACGTGGTTGAACAGAACATTTTCTTTCTGTACTGATAATGGTTATACGAGGGCGGTAGATTCCTATACCAATAACTGGCAAGACACATTATGTACTTTCAAAAGAAAATTAAGTAAAGTATGTGCTTTATAATGCGACAATGCTTTCTTGGCTGAATCTATAAAGCATAAGCACATACATAAAGGTCTCTGCACGTTCAAATTCCTGAATGGATTACTGAGAGGACAGAAAGAACTTGATGAGCTGCTATGTATGTTTGATAGACACGGGATAGAATTAATGCAGTTTATAATTAGAAGTAACAACAGCTTAATTAATAAACTTTTTAAAGAGATAAATGATTTAAACAGCATGTTACCTAATGATGTTTCTTTTAATGGATTTGAGGCTCAGTGTAATTGTATATTCAATCGAGTTGAAGAACAAAGAAAGCAAAATATGAATAGAAAACAAAAGAAGTTAGCTAGAGATGAGAATAATTATCTTAATAACTCTGATACCCATTACCTAAGGCGTATACACAAAGGCATTGTGATTCTGAATATGAATGAGAAGTAGAAGGGGCAGCAGCTGGGGGGTCATGTGTCTAGAAATATAGACAGGAATCATTCTAACAGTTTAGCTTTTAATAATAAACATGAAAGTAGAACAGATTTTGACTATAATCAAGAGTACCCACCACTTAGAAGATCCGAAAGGATTTGGAATAAAACACGGCAAAATAACAATAATTTTTTACCCAAACCTCAGGGAAGGAGAGTACAACACCATCAAGGTCAGAAACAACAATGGAGAAAGAACAGCAATTATTAGTTAAGAACCAGATAATCCAAGCCTTTGATGGTAAAATGATGAGTCACAAAGGTTTTAATATATTTAATTACACAGATATGGAGGTAGAACCTAGCCACTTTTCATTATTACAAAAAGGGTTAAAATTTGTACCAAACCGTAAAAGTGACATAGTCAAAGTATTTGACAGAATTAAAACTTTTCACTAGAAAACTTAATTTCAAGTTGTTATTTAAACACGGGGAAGGAATAGAACCCACAGATAATAGCTTGAGACAAAAAAGTATTTTCAATTCTCCACTCCACCCTACAATAGGTTTTGAAAAAAATTGCACCCAAGAGATATACAGATCATATTACTCATACTTCTAAGTTTTACAATCTTAAAGAAGAAGAGTCATCTTTATTGTATAATTTAAGAAGCAATTATAACATCAGGGTGATGAAGCCTGATAAAGGTGGAGGGATGGCATTAATGAATAAGATTGACTATATTGATGCTATAGGGATTATTTTGTATGATACAGATACCTATGAACCGTTTTCAGTGAATGAAATTAACATCTCACGTAGAAAGACAGAGTTAATGTTGGATGATTCTCTTATGAAAAGGGTGATTAATGAACCAACTTTTAGATTTTTGTCAAATGAATTCCCCGTGATACCGGTTTTATTTGGTATTCCTAAAATTCATAAACATATCCATAATCCCCCTTTTAGATTGATTGTGGCTTCACAGAATAGTTCTACCCACACTTTAGGTTTATTCATTGACAAGATACTTAAAGGTATTTTAAAACCTATTCACCATATATGACTCATGGGATTTTCTGAAGAAAGTTAAAAATAAGAAGTTATGTACTCACCATAACGTTCCATCTGAGTAGGTAAACTTAATTTGTCAGCAACCTATGGGTTATCGGATCCATATTGGATCCGAGCCGGCAGTTTCCAACAGCTAAGATCCGAGCTCCAAGCTCCTCCCCCTTACCCATAACTCCCTGCCATCCCTTCCTGACCTCAGATCGAGTTTGCCTAAAAGCAAGGCTTGCAATCACCACCTGTCTAGGGTAAATTGGGTACAATCTACCGTGAAGCAGGAATATCAAGACCATCCGAAGAGGACAGGGGGACGGAGGGAGGGACGGTTGCTGACAAATGAAGTTTACCTACTCAGATGGAACATTATGGTGAGTACATAACTTCTTAATCTGAAGTAGTTAACTTCATTTGTGCATCAACCTATGGGACAGAGTCCCCAGCTACCTGAATCTTGGGAGGCCCTTAAGGAAGGATGTTCCGGAGCACTACGGAGCCAAAGGATGCTCTCCCTCTGGAAACCAGATCTAACTTATAGTGGTTTATAAAAGTGTGAGAAGAGGCCCACATGGCAGCTGAGCAAATGTCATCCAATGAAACTCTAGCTCGAAAAGCCGTAGAGGTAGAAACAGACCGAGTTGAATGGGCATGTACTCCCTGATGAGCAGGCCTGCCAAAACTCTCATAAGCCAAGAGAATAGACTAAGAAATCCACCTGGATAGGGTGACTTTAGAAACAGCTTTCCCCAAACTGGATTTAGCAAAGGACACAAACAGCTGATCTGAATGTCTATAACTGGCTGTCCTGTGCAAATAAAATCTCAACTGTCTGTGTACATCCAAAGAGTGTAACTTGTATTCGCCTTTATTTTGGTAATTGGGAAAGAAGACTGGCAAATTAATAGACTGGTTAATGTTAGCCTCGGAAGCAATTTTGGGAAGAAAAGAGGGATTGGTCCTGAGGAATACCCTATCCTTGTGGAAAGTCAAATACGGAGGCTTGGCACAAAGGGCTTGAAGCTCCGAAACCCTTTTCACCGAAGTAATAGCGACTAGAAAAGCTATTTTCCAGGATAAGAATTTAACATCTACCGAGGCAGCAGGCTCAAAGGGAGAAGCTGTTAAGGCCTGGAGTACCAGCGATAAGTCCCAAGGAGGGATCACATCCTTCACTGGAGGTCTTAGTAGGAAGGTGCCTTTTAAGAAGGCCTTACACAATCTGGATGAGGTCAAAGGGCCAAGATCACATCCAACGTGGTAATGAGCGATTGCCGCCAACTGTACTTTGACTGTGGAAGAGCTAGCACCTTTCTCAAACAGTCCCGATAGAAATTCCAGCACAGCTGGTAACGGAGCTGTGAAAGGATCCAGATTCTGATGTTCTGCCCAAATAGAAAAACGTTTCCATTTTCTACGATAAACTTTCCTAGTAGACGGCTTGTGAGCTGCCACTAGGATCGCTTTGACTGGGGAAGAGATACCAGGAGTCCGAACTAACAGTGGAACTGGATCAACCAAGCAGTGAGCTTGAGGTTGTCCAGATTCGGGGTTGGTAGACCCAAGGGGTGAGATATCAGATCTGGGGCAGGATCTAAAATCCAGGGAGGATTCACTAGATGAGACCACAGATAAGGGAACCATGCCTGGTGAGGCCAGAATGGGGCAATGAGGATTATCGTGCTCCCCAACTGTCTGGCTTTCTGCAGAAATTTCAGCATCAGGGGACGAGGCGGGTAAGCATAAAGTAGACCGGGAGGCCAAGCATGCACCAGAGTGTCTCTTGGTGATTCCCCGGGTGGGGGAATTAGAGCAAAGTAGGTGTTGCACTTCGTGTTTGAAGGACAGGCAAAAAGATCGCAACAAGGTTGACCCCATTTGGAGAAGATCTGCTTCGCTACTTTGGGATTCAGAGACCACTCGTATGGCGAAAGGATGGTGTGACTCAGTTTGTCCACTAGGATGTTGGACCGGCCCGGAATGTGCGTCACTACGAGAAAGCGGTTGGTGGAAATCGCCCATTCCCAAACTCTCATGGCCTCTCGACAAAGTGGATAGGACCTGGTTCCCCCTTGTTTGTTGATATATCAAATGACAGACATGTTGTCCATTTGGATCGCAATAGTCCCGATGGGAAGAAGGCTCTGAAGTGCTTGCAATGCTAACAGCACCGCCCTCATCTCCAGGACCTTGATATGCAGTGAGGTCTCCATCTGGTTCCACGTGCCTTGGACGGTCCTGCCACAACAATGCCCCCCCCACCCCCACCCGAGGCAAGAGGCGTCCATGGTCACCGTGGCTAGAGGAGGAGACATAGAGAAGGGGCGCCCCTTTTGGAGGTCTGGAGACTGGAGCCACCATAAGTGGGTGCTCCTGCAAACCCTGCTGAGAGGGACAGGATAGCTCAGGGGATAACGCAGGAAGGACCATTGGACTTGGAGGGTCCATTGCAGAATTCTCATATTCAGGCACACCATGGGAAGGAGATTGATGGTAGCCACCATCAAGCCTAGGGCCCTCAGGACCAGTTCCACCGGAGGGGTCGGACAATGAAGAATGGCCTGCACATGAAGTCTTAGGGATTGCATCCGGTCCGGAGTTAAGAAGGCTAAGAGCTGGTTTGTGTCCAACCTGGCTCCGATAAAATCTATGACCTGAGTCGGGAGTAGGGAGGATTTTCCAGTGTGGATCGTGATTCCCAGCCGGGGAGCTAGGCGAAGAAAGAAATTCCTGGCTGTGGAGAGTAGATGCCTTGTGGGGGCGGTCAGGAGCCAGTCATCCAGGTATGGGAAGACCTGAATTCCCTGGAGTCTCAGGTGGGCCGCTACCACCACTAACACCTTGGTGAACACCCTGGGGACCGTGGTGAGACCAAAGGGGAGGACCCTGAATTGGTAATGGCTGGCTCTTAGCCTAAAGCAGAGAAACCTCCTGGATCATCTGTCCATTAAGATGTGGTAGTAAGCATCCTTGAGGTCTATGGAGCACATACAATCATTCTCCTGCAAGAGGGGGAGAATGGATTGAAGAGTGACCATCCGGAACTTTTCTTTGGCTATTGCCAGGTTCAAGAGGGATAAGTCGAGGATCAGTCTTAAGTCCCCCGTCTTTTTTGGCACCAAGAAGAACCTGGAGTAAAAGCCCGATCCGTATTGGTCTGGGGGGACGTGCTGGATCGCTCCTTTTTCTAGCAGCTGCCGAATTTCTGCGGCTGTGGCCTCCTTCTGATCAGGTGGGCCATCGGGGAGGCACTTGGGTCTGAGAGGGGAATGGAGAAATGGAATCTCATAGCCTCTGGATATTATCCGAAGCACCCAGCGATCTGTCGTGATGGACTCCCAAGCTGTTAGGTGCTTCGAGAAAAGCCCCTCGACTGCCACCAGAGTGGAGCAGTCGGGTAACCCCTCAGGGTTGCTGCGTGGGCTGATCAGAGAAAGGTTCTCTGGACCCAAAGTTCTTCGGGCCCCCTCTGCATGTAGGGCGGCATCCACCCTGTCCTCCTCTGCCTCTGAAGGATGGGGAGTCTGGAGCAAAACGAGATTGCTGAGACTTTCGGAACCACATCTTCTTCTGTCCCTTTTGGTTCTTAGAGAAGGACCTCTGGGGAGCAGAGAAGCGGACTCCGACGGCAGACAACGTCTTCCCGTCTCTCTCGCTCTGGACCAAGGTGTCACGTACGGTCTTGCCAAAGAGGGCAGAATCATCAAACGGGGCAATGAATGAAGCCTTGAAGAGTTCTGCAAAATCACAGTGGCGGAGCCAGGCCTGTCGCCTTAGTATGACGCCCACTCCGCTAGCTCTAGCGGCCCCTTCCGTAGCATGGGAGAGTAGCCGCATAGAGGTATTGGAAATCGACCTGAGAGTGGCCATTTGGGTAGAGTACACCTGTTTGTCCTCTGCCGACATGGACTCTGGGGGCGACCCGGCGTATTCTTTAATAAGATCCCGCTGGAGCCGTATGACGTGTGCCATGTAGTTCAGTGACCTTATGGAGAAGGTGGCTGAAGCAAACATCCACTTCCCAAATGGTCTATCGCCCAAGACTCCTTGTCAGGGGGATGGACCGAGGGACTCTCTTGGGACAGTTCCCTTTTGGTGGCTGCCGCCACCAACATGGCATCTACAGGGGTTCCCTTGCTCCAATGAGACCTGTCCGAAGGGGGGCTGAGAATTCTGTCAGGCCTCTTAGGGACGGGCTCCACAGTGTCCGGCTCCTTCCAGGCCTTGGTAGTGATCAAATCTACCAGGTGATCAGCCGGAGGGGACATCCAAGAGGTAGACGGGCCTGCTTCAAACGCCTCCAGGAACACGGACTCATCCAAGATAGGCTTTGGGTCAGACCACCACCCCCTGATCCTGAGCATCTCCATGATGTCTCCAAATGAGATGTCTTCGGGGGGTGATCTTGGGGAACCTTCCCCTTCCTCCAAATCCGTGTCCTCTGTTAAGGACTCAGGGGAGTCCAAGTGCCTACTTTTGCACTTGCATTTGTGAGGAACCTCCTCGGGGGGGCTGTCCGAGGAGGCCTCACCAACCACATCCTGTTCCAACAAGGGAACGATCTGGGACGTCTGAGCAGGCTGTCCCTGGGGCCAGGTGATGGAAGTCGGACCCGTTTGCGTGGGAGTGCAGGGTGGAGCGGTAGCTAAGGCCGGGGGCCTGGAATCCCTCGACAGAACCCTCTCCACCACGTCGAATGCCGAAGGAGAGCCACTCTCTCTAGGATCCGAGAGCAGACCCTCCCTTGGATCCAACGAGCAGATCGGGGCCGGAGCCGAAGTGATCGGATCCAAAGGGCCAGTACACTCTGACCTACTCAGAGCTGAAGGCATACTGACCACCTCGGATCCGAAGCTCAACTCTCGGCTCCGAGAGCCTGGATCCGAACAAAAGGGACCCGACAGGCTCGAGGGCACTGTCGGTGCCAAAGTACCTGACTCCATCGGCGCCGACATTCCCCCCAGCTCCGATGCTACTCAGCTCCGTAGACCCCGAACCCGAAAAGCGGGTTGGGGAAGGAGCAATCGGGGCAAAAAAAAGGGGGTCGAGCTTCCCCCCGGAGGGGGGGGGCAGGAGCACTCCCATCTGCAGCTGGGCCTGGAGGAACCTTCTCATCATCCGGTCCATGTCTGCATCTGTTAGGCTTCTCGATCTGGAAGAGGCCACTGAGGTGGGATGGGAGTGCCACCTCGAAGGAGGCCGGGCCTCATCCTCCTCCAGCCCCGGCAAAAAGCTGGGGGAATGGAGCCGGGAAGGAAAAGGTCCGGACTTCCCAGGGGGAGAAGCTCGCTTGGCTGGCAGGGCCGAAGCAGAGGCCTCGGCCCACCGCTTGTGTTTTTCTCGGCGCTTCTCCCTCCTGGCTTCCCTATCCTCTTGGCCCAAGGTGGGAGGTTGAGTCCTGGCCAGGGGAAGGGAAGCATCCGTCGGCACTGCCGCAGCTGATGGAGGAGCAACGGAGGGACTGGAGGACGGAGCCGAGTCTGGGGGCAGGAGTCCCGCCAGAATCAGCTTTGACCTCTGGTCCCTGATAGCCCTGGGGTTGAACGCTGCACAAATAGAGCAGCCAGAAGACAAGTGTTCAACTCCAAGGCATATCACGCACCGAGAATGGCCATCAGCCGGGGAAAGCTTATGGCCACACTCGGTACACTTGGAAAAGAAAGTTTTGGCGGCCTCAGACATCCCAATTAAAAACACACATGCTAGGCCCCAAAACCACACACACACACACACACACGCCTTAACGCTGACGAGAAACGGGGGAGGAAAGGCTAACAATTACACTAAAAACTAAGGATAGGTAACACAACACAAACTCACTCAAAAAAAATGTAACTATTTGACAAGAAAGATTTTACTTACAGAAAACCAACTCAAAGCTCGAGATCAAGCTGCTGGTAGTAACCACAGCAAACTAGATCTGAGGTCAGGAAGAGATGGCAGGGAGTTATGGGTAAGGGGAGGAGCTTGGAGCTCTGATCTTAGCTGTTGGAAACTGCCGGCTCGGATCCAATATGGATCCGATAACCCATAGGTTGATGCACAAATGAAGTTAACTACTTCAGATCGAATATTATACTACAGATGTTATTTTCATCACTGTCGATATAGTTAACCTCTTTCCATCCATTCCACACAAGGAAGGGCTTGATTTGTTTTACAACGCATTAATTGAACTAAGTCAGTTAAATAGTAATATGATACATTTTATCATACTCTTTATGGAACATGTGTTGGAAAAAAAGAAGTTATGTACTCACCATAATGTTCCATGTTTGTTGTCCTTCATTTCGCCTTCCTTCTTGCTGGTTGGGTTCGGAGCCAATCCTTGGCTCTGACTCGGCCATATACTGTAGCTCAAGAGCTTTTTACTGGCTCAAGGCTAGCCCCTATCCCAACATGCCTAGCATTAGTTACCTAGATCTTGTTTATGATAATCCACCAGACTAAATAGGTCAAAATTTTACTAAACTTACTTATGAGAAAAACACCTGCATATGAGTGTGTGATCATCAGCAAAGAGAAAGGAAGGAAAGACTAGGTCTAACCAACTGGTAAGCAAAAGGGAACTCAGCCAGTGTAGCTGAAAAAGGGAAGAAGAACTCCTCTCGATTCTCCAGGAGGGGGAAGGAGGGTGGGACGCAAGAAGGAATGCGAGATGAAGGACAACAAACATGGAACATTATGGTGAGTACATAACTTCTTTATATTATGTTGTCCCCACCTCGCCTCCATTCTTGCTGGTTGGGACAATGTCCCCAGCACGTGTATCTTGGGTGGCTCACTGGAAAAAACTCTTCAGGACAGTGGAACCAAAGGATGCCATGTTCCGTGAGGCCACATCTACTTTGTAATGAGAGATAAAGGTATGATGATTAGCCCATGTAGCTGCCGCACAGATTGAATCTAAAGGCAGTTTGGCTTGAAAAGCAATAGAAGTAGCCAAGGCCCTAGTTGAGTGTCCTTTAATTTTTCCTGGAAGTTCTTTGTTCCGCAAAGCGTAGACATGGATGACAGTGTCTGAAAGCCACTTTGATAAGGTCACTTTAGAGACTGGACAACCTTTCTTGTTGTCTGCAAAGGCTATAAACAATTGTTCAGATTTTCTAAAATCCTTAATCCTGTGTAAATAAAAATTTAACTGTCTATGAACGTCCAATTGATGCAGCTTATACTCTGCCATGTTGCCATAATTGGGGAAGAATACAGGAAGCTGTATGGATTGATTTAAACTGTGCTTTGAACACACCTTGATTAAGAAGGAGGGATTGGTTCTGAAAGAAACTCTATCTTTGTGGAAAATCAAGTACGGGGGATGAATAGATAAGGCCTGTAACTCTGAAACTTTCCTAGCTGAAGTAATGGCAGTTAAGAAAAAAGTCTTCCATGTCAAAAGTTTCAATGGACAAGAAGCAGCTGGCTCAAAGGGGGCAGAATGAGAGTCTCTAAAACCAGATTTAAATCCCAGGGGGGACAGGATCTCTTATTGGAGGTCTTAAGAGGGTAGTACCTCTTAGGAATGCTCTACATGGCCTGTGGGACATGATGTTAGATCCCATTTCTCCTACATGAAATTTAGAAATGGCAGCTAGCTGAACCTGGATAGTAGTTGCCGCTGCTCCTTGTTCAAATGTTTCAGCAAGGAATTGTAGAATCTTAGAAATGGGGGCCATAAAAGGATCAATGCCATTCTTTTTTGCCCAACAAGAGAACCTCTTCCATTTACTAGCATAAAGCTGTATGGGATGAAATCAAAATGTGTTGAAGTGCCAGGGAAACATCTGGGAGCCTGGCTAAGACTGGAAGTGGAGAAACCAAGTCATCAGCTTGATCGTATGGATGGAAGGGTGGAGAGTACCTGACGTGATGCATCAGGAGATCTGGAACTGGGTCCAGTATCCAAGGCTCCCCTTGCAGATGAGGCCAAAGGAATGGGAACCAAATCTGTCAATGCCAGTAAGGAGCAATGAGGATTAACTTGCAACCCAATGACTATGCTTTGTGAAGAACTTTGGGGATCAGGGGGAATGGTGGGAAGGCATAAAGCAGTCTCGGGGGCTAATCATGAACCAGTGCATCCCTGGATGACTGTCCCGGTGGTGGGACTCAGGCAAAGTAGTTGCTACATTTGTTGTTGAGGGGAGTGGTGAAAAGATCGCAGCATGGCTGGTCCCATTTGTGAAAAATTAACTCTGCAACTTCTTGTTTCAGGGACCACTCGTGAGCCATCAGAATAGCCCTGCTGAGCTTGTCCGCTATCACGTTGGATTTCCCCTGGAATGTGCGTTGTGACCAGAAAGTGTTGGGAAGACATCACTCATTGCCATACTCATAGAGCCTCCTGGCACAAGGGATAAGACCTAGTTCTGTCCTGTTTGTTGATGTACCATACTACCGACATATTGTCTGTCTGAATTGCTATAGTCCCCATGCGTAGAGTGTCTTGAAGTGCTTGCAACACCAGAAGCACTGCTTTCATCTCTAGGACATTGACGTGCAAGTGGTACTCGTGTTTTTGCCAAGTCCCTTTAATAGTCTGTCCCAGATAATGCCCACCCCCCAATCTGGGAAGCGTCCTTGGTCACTGTGGCTATGGGTTGGGGGGGTTAGAAATGGTCTAACCATTAATACCAGAGGGGAGTGAAGCCACCATGATAAATTCTTCTTGCATGACTCTGTGATCCAAATCTGATGCGTCATTGGTAAATCCTGGAATGACCACTGAGCCAACAGGAGGCACTGCAGAATTCTCATCTGGAAGTGCACCATACGGACCCAGGTAATTGCTGCAGCCATCGAACCCAAGACCTTGAGGATGAATTTTGACTGGATTCTCTTTCTTTTCATGAGGAATAAAACTTGACGATGAATGGATAACACTCTTTCGTGAGGCAGTTTTCCTATCATGGCCCTTGTGTCTAAATCTGCCCCTATAAATGTAATATACTGACAAGGTGACAAGGCAGACTTTTCATAGTTTATTGTGATGCCTAGTTGTGTGCAGGTGTGAATAGTGGAGTCCCGTGCCCTCGATCATTTGATGCTTGGTGGTGGCAGTGAGGAGCCAGTCATCTAGATATGGAAACACCTGCAATCCTAGACACCTCAGATGAGCCATGACTATTGCCATGCACTTGATGAAAACCCTGGGGGCTGTGTTGAAACCAAAGGGCAGAGCTCTGAACTGGTAATGACTGGCTCCCAGCCAGAAGTGTTGGTACCTCCTGGATCACCTGTCCATTTTTATATGGTAGTACACATCCTGGAGATCGATGGAGCACATCCAATTGTCCTGACCCAAAAAGGGAAGAATGGACTGCAGTGTTACCATCCAGAACTTTGTTTTCTTGACAAATTGGTTGAGTTTGCTGAGATCCAAAATGGACCTCCAGCCCCCTGTCTTTTTTGGAATTAAAAAGAACCTTGAGTAAGTGCCAGATTTGATTTGGTCTACGGGGACTTCTTGGATGGCTCTTTTTTCTAGCAACCTTTAAACTTCTAGGTTTGCTTAATCCCGAAGACTGGGTAGTAACATCTGGGATTGAGTGCTGATTTGTTGTAGGGGGTGGTTAGGAGAAAGGAATTTTGCAACCCCTGGATATTATCGACAGTACCCATCTATCTTCCGTGACTGTTTGCCAGGCTTTTGGGTGCTAGGATAATCTGCCCCCGACTGCCTCCAAAGGGAGACAGTCAGGTCTCCTTTCAGGAGTGCTGGAAAGGCCTGCCATAGAAGGTATCTCTGTTGGCCTGATTCTGCGGATCCCCCTCCTGCCACAGGATCAGCATCTCCTGTTATTATTTCCCCCTCTGCCCCTGGGGGAAAAATCTCCATGTGTGTCAAGCGAAACTCCTTGGGATTTTCTGAACCACATCTTCCTGCTCTTCTGACTCTTAAAGTGAGGTCTACAGGGAGCAGAAAAATGTACTCTCACGGCAGAGAGAATTTTGCCATCCTGTTCGCACTTGGTAAGAGTCTGTTTTACCTGAGGCCCGAACAGAGATGAGCCATCAAAGGGGGTGTTGGTAAAAGAGGACTTGAAAGGCTCTGCAAATTGACAAAGGTGCATCCAGGAGTGTCTACACAAAGCAACTCCTGTGCCTGCTGCCCTACTCATTCCATCTGCTGCGTAAGAGATCAGCCACATGGAGGAGTTAACCACAGATGTCAAGGTAGCAAGCTGTGAAGCTGCCTTGCTCGCAGCTGCTTCAGCTGTAGGATCCTGTAGGGTATCTCCTAGTTCCTTTAGGAGATCCCTTTGAAGGCGTGTAAAGTGAGACAGATAATTCAGCAACCTGAGAGTAAAGGCTGTTGAAGCAAACATACGCTTCTCATACCTGTCCATCAAATGAGACTCTTTGTTTGGCAGATGGACAGAAGAAGCCTCTGCTAATTCTTTCTTGGTGGCTACTGCCACCACCATAGCATCAACAGGCACACCCTTAGATAGAAAAGACATATCCTCTGGAGCAGTTATGAATTTATTGCGCCTCCTTGGAACTGGTTCCATAGTCTCTGGGGAGCTCCACACCTTGTGACTCACTAAGGCCAGCAGCGGGTCAAAAGGCGGAGACACCCAAGAGATGGAGGGTTGGGAACCAAATGCATCCAGGTACACAGACTCGTCCTCAGAAGGAGCAACGGATTTCCAGCCACCCCTCTGTCTAAGGATTTCCAGGATGTCTGAAAAAGAGTCATCCTCAGAGGGGGACCGTGAGGACCCTTCTGAGTCTTCCAAGTCTGTGTCTGAAGTGAGAGACTCAGGGGAGTCCAAATGCTTCCTCTTGCATTTTCTCTTCCGAGGGACTTCCTACGAGGGGTGCTCAGGGGAGGTTTTGGAAGAGGTGGGGTCGCCCAATGGGTTATCCTAGATCATGGGTTCCCTACACTTGGGGGGGGGGAATCAGAAGCAGACTCAGGCACCGAAAGAGTAGGAGCCAATGGAGCTGAGGGTGGAGCAGTCTCAGAGGACAGCACACTTCTCATCACCTTGAAGGCACTGCAGTCCAGGCCCAAAAGAGTCCCCAGCTCCGAAGAGCCCGGAGATCTCCTCCAAACCAAGGGCGATGGCTCCGAGGCCGATGTAGGAGCCGAGCTCACCTGCGCCGAAGCCTCCCATGGAGCCGAAGAGAGAGCATCGGCCCCCAGATCCCTCAATAGACTGAGACAATGAAAAGATCGGAGCAGTAGTTGGAACCAATAGGCCACTGGTAATCGAAGCTGATGGTTCCACCATGACTTCCATGCACTCCGGCTCCAAACTCAAAGGAGTTGGAGGAGGAATCGATAATGGTGCGGGTTGTGTCAGCGCCAATTCCTTGTGGGCTGAGCTCGATAATAATTTAGCTAATGCCTGTGTCTTGAGAAGCCTCTTCACCACCCTCTCCACATCATAATCTGAAAGACTCCTGGACGATCGAGAGGAATGAGAGGAAGACCGATGACTGCCTGCCACAGATTGCAACAGCAGGGACTGTGGAACAAAATGCAGCTGCTACAGAGAGGGAGACTTGGTTCTCTTGTGAGTCCTGACTGGCTCCAAAACCACTGATGGAGCCATCGGAGAAAGAGCTTTGTTAGAACACTCGGATCTGACAAACTCGCAGGTTTGTCCTTAGATTTAGATGGCTCCAAAGTCGGAGCCAATGAAGACAATGGCATACGGGACTTTTCCTGTTTTTTAACTGGCTGATAACCTACACTAGAAACAAAGGGGCTCTTTAATAAGCCTCACAAAATCAACATATTTTTTTCTCTCCTGCAGGACGAGAGAACTAAAAGCATGACATATAGAACACGAGTCCTGCAGGTGTAGAACCCCTAAGCAATAGACACATTGCATGTGCCCGTCCATAAGGGACATCTTCTGGCAGCACGAGTCACACTTTTTAAAACCCAAAGGTTTTGACTCTTTAGGATTTTTGGACATGCTAGCAATAACCACAACAGTACCAAAGGGAAACACCAACAACAACACTAAAATAAACTTTTAACTTTTTTTTTTAACAGGAAAATAGAAAGGAGGGAAGGGGAAGAGCTTCTAAGTTAAACAGCAACTCTCCCAACCCAGGAGAGCCTCTAACTTAAATGGCTGCTCCTATAAGGAAAGAGAAAGGGAAATGAAGACAAAAAAGGCCCTTAAAGTAAGATGGGGCTGAAAGAAAGTGAATAGGGAACCCTCTAAGTCAAATGGGTTCAAAGGAACAAGGTAGGCCTAAAGGAAAATGACGACCAAAACAACAACAAAAGGCAGCAGCAGAAAGGTCAGAAAAGTGCTAGCCTAAGATGAAACTTACTCTAATACTAAACTAACAGAAATTAGCTATATGAATCCAAAAAATTATTGGAAATATATCAAGAAGAAGACAATACTTAGCCTGAGCCCGTATGTGCAATCTTGACTCTGCAAGTGGCAAATGACATCTGGGTAACTACCGCTAGGCATGTTGGGATAGGGGCTAGCCTCGAGCCAGTAAAAAGCTCTCGAGCTATAGTATATGGCCGAGTCGGAGCCGAGGATAAGCTCCGAACCCAACCAGCAAGAACGAAGGCGAGATGGGGACAATATAACATCAATTTTTTGTTTGGTTTTTGAGGGGGAGTACTTCAAACAGAAAAAAGATGTAGCAATGGGTGCGAATTGTGCACCCATATATGCCAATCTGGTCATGTACTCATGGGAAGAGCAATTTATATTGAACTCTAGATTTTCTTTTAAGTGGCACATCTATTTACGTTATTTGGATGACTTGTTTATGATATGGAAAGGGAATGAAACAGAAGTAGAAGAATTTATGGATCATCTGAATAATATTTGTCCTAATTTTAAGTTCACCCATAGTCTATCTAAGGACAGTATAGATTACCTGGATGTTACTTTATATAAAAAGTATAACGAGAAAATCTTTTGCTCAAAATTGTATAGGAAACCTACATATTCTTATGGGTCTACTTGATATGGTCAACATTTCACAATGTCGAAATTCATATCGCCGAGACCATATGATCGACATTTGAAATGTCAACCATACAAGTAGAAAACAAAAAAAAAACTTACCTTAATGCTGCTAGCACCCCCTGGAACTTAAATATACCAACTCCGAGATCGCACTACAGTGCAGAAGTGGAAATCTTTCCATTCTGCACTGTAGGGAGATGCAGGTTCCCCATGGTCGACATTTCAAATGTCGATCATATGGTCTCAGCCATATGAATATCGACATTGTGGAATGTCGACCATTCGAAGGGGACCCATTCTTATACATATCTTGACTTTACAAATAATCACCCTCTGCATATCAAGACAAACTTAGTGAAAGGTCAAATGATAAGGGCGTCAAGGATGTGTTCTAAGTTAGAAGATCTTATAAGTTCATAGGTTTATAGGTAGGTACTAGGCTATTGGACCTCGGGCCTATACAAGCCTAGCCAAAAAGGTACCCTGGCTTTCGCCACCCAAAAAAAATATTTTCCTGTGCCCCTGTCAAGCAGAGCCACAGAGGTGATCCCCAGGGTGAATTTCTTAATTCCCATCCACTCATCAAGATTTTTCATGAAAAGTGCTAATGAGGAGCTTTGTTTGATATAAATAGGTAGTTTGTTCCAGAGAATGGGAAGTCTGTGGGACAGGAATCTATCCCTCCAGCATGTTCTGTTTATTGTGGTGACAAGGTTTAGATCCCTAGAGTGTGTAGCTCGGATTGATTGGGATTTCTTTAAGTGGAGCATGTCCAACAGTTTGGGGTTTGACATACCTTTGTATGTTAAGCAGAGATTGCCTCTGAGTAGGCAATATGCGACAGAGTATAGCTGGAGTTTTTTGAGACGATCTGCATCGGGCATGTGTTTGAGGCCGGTAATCCTCTTTGTGAGGTATTTCTGCAGCCTTTCCACTTGTTGTAGATGTCTTGTGAGGTACATACCAAAAGGAGCGTTGTACTCTATAATGGGTCTAATGAGTGACAAGTAGAGTGGAACAATGACCTCTTTTTTCCTGGATGAGAAACCTTTTGTGATGAGGTGTGCCATGCAGAAGGATTTCCTAACTACTCTGGCAATGTGATTATCAAAGGAGAGACTGCTGTCCACCTGTGTCCCAAGGTCTCTTATCATACTTTCGGTGTTAAGTAGACTACCACCTATGTGGTAGCTCATGGGTACAGAGTTTTTACCAAAGGGGATGACAATGCACTTTTTGGCATTGAGCTTGAAGCCATGGCTTTGACACCAGGCATCTGTCTCAGTGAGGCCCTTTTGTAGGATGGCCACATCATTAGGAGTTTCAATTATGACTCCTAGTTTGCAGTCATCTGTGAACTTCTTTAGCCAAAGACCTTCTGTGTTAGCCTGTACTTCAGAAAAGTAGATACCAAACAGGAGAGGAACCAGGACTGATCCCTGTGGTACTCCACTTGTCACTGGTCTGAAGTCGGATTTGGAGTCTGCTACTTTCACAGTGTGGGTTCTGTCAAGTGAGCCAGTTGGCAACCCATCTTGTGACATAGGGATTTATTTCTAGTTTAGTGAGTTTATCTATAATTTCAGAGTGGGGGATGGTGTCAAAAGCTTTGGCGAGATCTAGATAGGCTGTGTAAACCACATTACCCTCGTCTATGGCTTTGGTCACTGCTTCAAAGAAGTCAATCAGGTTTAGAGGACATGATCTGCCTTTTACAAACCCGAACTGGGTAGGGTCCAGAGTTTGGAGATTACCAATGTCTTTGTTTATAAGTTCCATGATGATACGTTCCATGGCCTTGCAGACCAGGCTCATTAGGCTAATGGGGTGGTAGTTCCCAGGGTCTGTTGTGGCTCCCCTTTTGTGGAGTGGGATAACCGTTGCTGTGCACCATTCAGTGGGCACAAAGCCTGAGGTGAGGCTATGATTGAACATGGTGCTTCAGTGGGGTGTCAGTTCATTTTGTAGTTCATGTAGAACGCAGCCTGGGATGTTGTCAGGTCCCATGTATGCTGTGTTCTTGGCTTTGGAGTGTGTGTTTTTTACCTGTGCAGCCATGATTACAGGAACTTTGCATTCTTCCGATATAAAGATGGGCTCTTTAGGGGGTGAAAGGGGGGTAAAGTTAGCACTGAACCTATCTGCCAGGATGTTGGCAATATCAGTTGGTTCTGTATATTTAGTGCCATCGTGCTGTAACTAAGCAGATCTGAGTGTTGCCTTTGAGATTCTTGACATAGCTATAGAATGCTTTGTGGTAGTCTTTAGAATCAGTGGCGATTTTGTTTTCATAACTAGCTTTGGAGGATTTTATGAGGGATCTCAGCTTCTTACTGAGACTCACCAGGGAGTTCTTCCAGTCATGGTATTTTACTCTTTTTTGCAAGTTTCTTTCTTCTGTTGTAGAGTTTGTTGTATGGCAGGGGACCACCAGACTGGCTTCCTTTTTTCTTAGAACAGAAATTTCCAATGTATGTGCTATGTTTAGGAAAAGAGCCTATCCCTTAGATTTATTAACTTCATGTGCTAATAATATTATCACAGAGTGGAGTCATAGATAGAAACCACTCAGGGCTAAAGGAACATCCTGTGTTACAAAGTTATCAAAGAAAAAACATATCTTGTGTAGATTCCATGGTATTATACTATGGAAGTTTTAGTAAAGAAGTGAGAAGTATCATAACTAAGAACTGGGTAATTTTTCACTCAAACACAGACTTGATTACTACACTGGGTGAAACACCACTATTTGTATATAAAACAGACTTTAACTTAAAATACTTGTTGGAACACCCAATATTGAGAGTTGGTCATAAGAAAGGAACTAGCAAATGTGGTGATTATAAATACTGCCCCTATATTTTAGTTAAGCAACAACTGATTGTGGGGAACCATCCACAATGTATATATTTGGACACAGGAAATTGTAATAGCAAGGGTTTAATTTACATTGCTGTTTGTCAAAGTTGTTGTTCTTTCCACGTGGATATGACAGAGAGAGTTTTTTGTAAAAGAATTTACAAACACCTATATGCTATCCAACAAAAGAACAGTAAAAATGCATTGTATATGCATACATTAGTTTGTTCTAACTTTAATAAATTTCAGTTCGGTATCATCGAGCTAGTTAAATATGAAAACCGTATTGCTATGAGATAGCTGTATTGGCAACTGAGATTAAATGCAGTGGTACCCCCTGGCCTCAATGATTATGTTAACTCGGGCCCTATACTTAAATATAAGGCTAATATTCTTCGGTAGAACAGTATATTTTAATTTGTCCCTAGAAAAAGGTGACATTCTTTATGAATTTTTATAGTAACTTTATGTATTTTTATAATGTGTTCATTTCTCCAGCGACTCTTTCTGTGCGATCAGTATTTTGAGCCCATATACTTATTTTGTCCATAGAATGGTCATCGATTTTAATGTAACAAACGTGTTTTTAAGAGGTGTTTATTGAGTGTACATATGTTTTTTAATGTAGTTTGGTACTGTAGCCTCATTGCATCTTTAAATCATATGCATATTAATTAATTGTTCAGTGACTGGTCATGTATTTAAGGCTTGTAGTATGTGTCTTTATGTATTCTGATGAAGTATTCGATTTACCAGTAAGATAGTGCTTAATAAAATTCTGGATAGTTGTTTATCGCCCGTTTTTGGTTTTATGTGCCTGCAGTGAACACCTATCTGTATTTGGGTTTTTATAAGCTTTATTTTGCCTGCAGTTGTCTGCTGTTTTATTTGGTTTTATATGTTTAATTGTATAATAAGCAACATAAATAATGCTGAAAACTCACAAGATGTGCAACTTACAGTACAAATATTAAAGACAGTTTTCTTCAACGACATCTAAGGTTTCACCTAATGTCATGCAACAGTTTGTAAGTCACTTGTTTTTTGAAGTATTAAGTACATATGGAAATAACTTATTATCATAATTACTAACAAACAACTAGCAATATTTCCAGTATAGTATGATATAAACCAGCACTTTCAGCGAATTGTCCTGTCTCCCACATTGGTGTTTTACACCATACACCTCAATAAAATGTAGGTCACTCAGTTATAAAAATATGAACAAAAAATTGAAATATGAATAATAAGCGGCAAACAAAGATGAATTTCTCCACTCTAGGGCATTATAGACTATCGATATTAATGTCATTTTCTTAATAACTCATTTCCCTTTCTAATACTGCCCATTATTAGCTGGTAAGTCACTTATTTAATAAAAGCCAGACCCAAAACATAAGGAGGTATGGGCGTGAACTGGAAGTATACAAAAAAGGCGTTTTAGCCTCGAGTGAGTTAATGAAAATTTATCATATATTTTGATGTGCTACACCCTGTTCTTAGTTGTACACATTGT
This sequence comes from Protopterus annectens, assembly GCF_019279795.1. Classification (NCBI taxonomy): domain Eukaryota; kingdom Metazoa; phylum Chordata; order Ceratodontiformes; family Protopteridae; genus Protopterus; species Protopterus annectens. The sequence goes on along the minus strand of NC_056741.1, from coordinate 774,530,441 downwards.
CAGTGAACTCTAGATCATGTTGCAAACATTTGCCAGAATTGAGCATTAAAAGCACAGATATCTCTTCTCTTTGGCATTTTAGAAATTCTTGAGTGGGATTCCAAAATTAAGTAAAATGAAAACACTAACTTATGATAACTTGTTAACTGGGAGGGGACAATAAAATATTTTTTCTGCCTTCATGCTTTTCTTTTTAAAAATTGGAACCCCTACAAGGGGATAGGGGTTGGGGGTTGGCAAAATAGTTAAGGCATGTACCTCACAGACATAAGGTACAAGTTTTGATTCTCAGCTGGCTAGGCCCACGAGGGCAGTTAGCTTAGTATTTAATTTATGAAGCAATTATCAAAGCCTATGATTGCTAACTCTTTACTAAACCTCTGCCACAGGGGTGGCATCTTCCATTTCATCCCACCCCCCTGCTCCTGGGAGAACTAATTCCACATGGATCTTGGAAAGAACCAGGGGACTTTTTGAACCACATTTTCTGTCCACCTCATTGGCTCCTAGAAAAGATCCATTGAGGGGGTTAAAAAACATACACCCACAGCAGACAGGTTTCTCTTTCTGCTCACACCTAGAGAGCATGGATTTTACTTTGGGGCCAAATAAGGAGGTTCCATCAAAAGGAACATTGATGAAAAAAGATTTGATGGGTTCTGCAAAGCCACATAAGTGCATCTAGGCATGTCTTCTGATGGAAATGCCTGAGCCCGCAACCTGTGAGGTACCCTCAGCTGCATGGGAGATGAGCCTCATGGATTAGTTTAAAATAGACTGAAGGGTAGCTAATTGTGAGGAAATAGTGTTCTCTACCTCTGAGGATGTGGTCCCAGAGAGGGATTTGTTAAGTTCTTTAATCAAATCCCTCTGAAGTGTCGTAAAATGTGTCAAACAATTCAGTGACCTAACAGTGAAGATCACTGAAGCATAGACATGCTTCCCAATCTAGGCTCCCAGTCAGGGGAGTGGAAAGAGGAACTCTGTTCTGTCAATTCCTTCTTAATGGCTGTCACTATGACCATGGTATCAATGGGTATTCCTTTACTCCAATGTGTTCTATCCTTAGGTGGTGCCAGAATCCTATCTGGTCTTTTAGGGATAGGCTCAATCATACCGAGGAGATTGTGCCAAAAAGGGTGATGGGAGAGAGGTGATTGGATCCGATAATAATTGAGGTGAATGTATCTGTATTGATTTATTGCATCTAGGTTTCAGACCTGAAGCTGTTGGATCCGACTTTTTGCCTTAAGAAGAGGCTCTGATAATGAAGCCGAAGTACCAAATGTTGGATCTGACAAACTTTGCCTTTTCCCCATTACAGTGTTATCTTGGAGTTGGTATGTTTTGTTAGGAGGGGTGTGGGGGGCACAGCCCCCCACTTGGGTTGGTTTGATTTGATTTTTTTTTTTTTTTTCATTGTGCCCAAGTGGTTAGTTTCCTGGAGTACAACTTCAGTGATCTGGGTGTCTGTTAAAATACATTTTCGGTGAAATCATCTGGTGACTGTAATTTTCGGGTAAGTGAGAAATCGATAATATCAGGTAGACCCATACATATATGCTACAGGTTCAAAGGGATTCTGAATTAAGAACTGTAACAAAATTGTGATATTCCAGGGAGGGATTGGCTCATGAACTGTAGGTCTCAGTAAGAAGGTACTTCTTAGAAAAGCCTTAGAGATTTTAAGGGAAGCAATGGAAGTGTCATTGAATCCTACATGGAAGTCTGAAATGGGTGCCAATTGTACTTTAACTGTTGAATAACTTGATCCAGACATGAAAAGTTCTGAAAGGAATTCTAAGATTTTTGGAAGTTGTGCAGAGAATGGGTCTAGGCCATTAGCAGACCCCAGATAGAAAAAAGTCTCCATTTGCTCATTTAAGTCTTTTTTTGTAATTCCTTTGAGAGAGCAATATGATTCGTACTACTAGGGAAGAAAGCTTGACATCTTTGGCAATTGTTAGAACTGGTGAAACCATGCAGTTAGTTTTAGGGTCTGTAGGTCTGGTAGAAGCATCCTGGCAGGATGTGTGAGGAGATCCAGGAAGGGATCCAGTACCTATAGTGGGTCAACTAAGTGAGGCCAAAGAAAGGGCAACCATACCTGTCAAGGCCAAAAGGGGACAATGAGGTTTACTTTGGTCTTGTACTCCATTGCACTCCATGAACTTGGAGATAAGGGGAATGGGGAGAATGGTGTAAAGGTGACCTTGGGGCCAAGGATAGACTACAGCATCACTCAATGACTAACCCTGTGGAACGATGAGAGCAAAGTGACTTCTGCATTTGAGAAGCAAAGAAGATGCAGCAAGGCTGGCCCCAGTGGCTGAAGATCTTTGTTGCCACTGTTACATTGGGAGACCACTCATAAGGCAGTAATATAGTTCTGCTAAGCTTGTCCTCTAGGATGTTGGATGTCGCAGGTATATGCATTGCTACTAGAAAGCAGTTTGAAGACATCACCCATTGACAGATTCTCATGGATTCTCAGCAAAGAGTGTATCATCTGGGTCTACCTTGTTTGCCTTTCTTAAGCCATCCTTAAGTAGATGGTCCTGAAGTGCCTGCAATGTAAGCAGGACTGCACTTAACTCCAAGACAATGATGTGAAGGTCAGCCTCTAATGGAGACCTCATTTCTTGGACTTTTCTTCCTTTGAAATGCCCCCCCCCCCCAAAGAAGGGAGGTATCCTTGGCCACTGTGGCTTTGGTTACTGGAGAAGAGAAGAGAGAAGAGAAGAGAAGGTTTTGCCACAGTGACTGAGTCAGACAAAAATCCACCACTGGATATGGCTATTGGAGTTCTGCATGAGTTGTATTTTGTACCGAAGGGGGTGAATTTTCTGGGACCACTATACAGCTAATGTCCACCGTAGAAGTCTCATGTGATAAGTGACTAAGGGGAAAATCACTATGGAGGAAGATATTAGACCTAAAAGTTTTAATATCAGTCGAGTCTGGAGTTGGAAGATTTATTACCTGGAGAGCTACTGATCTGATTGATATAACCCATGCTGAGGGTAGCTTTGTTATTTTATCTACAGTGTCTACCTGGCAACCTATGAAATCTATGAATTTAGTAGATTAAAATTTGCTCTTCTTGGTGTTGATTAACCAAGGTAGGTCAATCGGTTTATCATGAATGACTGATGTGCTAGAAGAAGATACCTGTAGGTAGCAGTTAGAAGTCAGTTGCCTAGATATGGAAATACTTGGATCCCTTGAAACCAGAGAAAGACTGTCACCACTGCCATTATCTTGTGAACACCATGGGGGCTGTGTTGACACCAAAAGGCAGAGCTCTGAACTGAAAGTAATTGGCTTCCCTCTGAAAATGGAGAAATCTCCTGGATTGCTTCTGGATCTTTATATGATGGTAGGCATCCTGAAGATCTATACAGCACATCCAGTTATGATTTCCGAGTGGAGGTAGAATGAACTGTATTGTAACCATCTGAAATTTTGTCTGTTTTACAAATTGATTTAATTTACTGAGATCAGGTCAGAACATTGAGTGGACTCTGGATTCTAACTGGTTTTGGGGGACCAGTTGGATGACTGTTTTGATCAGCAATTTCTGAATCACTGCTACTGCAGATTCCAACTGCTTGGGTGGAATGTTGACAATCATTTGTTTTATTCTCGGATGTTTTAAAAAAAGGGTATTATATAACCTCTGGAAATGATTCTTAGCATCTATGAATCATTAGCAATGTTTTGCCAGGATTGAGGATGCAAGGAGAAGTGTCCCCTGACTGCTTCCACAGTGCAGCATGTGAGCAAGTGTTCAGGGATGGTGGTAAGCTTTCCCTGTGAATGGACCGATGAAATCTTGATTTTGTGGACTACCTGTGCCCCTCAGACAATTTTCCATAGAACTGCCTCCATCGCTGCCTCTGGGAGGCCTATCAGCAGAAGTGACCTGGCAAAAACCTTGAGATTTTGTGAACTACATTTTTCTTCTCTCTCTTTGATTCTTGGTGAAGGATCAATGAAGGGTTGAAAAATGTATTCCAGTATTCTAATGGGGATCTCATTCCTTTGACTTTTCTTCCTTTGAAATGCCCTCCCAAAGAAGGTAGGTGCCTGTGGTCACTGTCGCTTTGGTTACTGGAGAAGAGAAGAGAAGAGAAGAGAAGAGAAGAGAAGAGAAGAGAAGAGAAGAGAAGAGAAGAGAAGGAAGGTTTTGCCCACAATGACTGAGTCAGACAAAAATCCACCACTGTATACGGTTATTGCAGATCTGTGTGAGTTGTATTCTGCACTGAAGGAGGTGAATTTTCTGGGACCATCATACAGGTAATGTCCAATGTACAACTCTCATGTGATATGTGACTAAGGGGAAAATCACTATGGAGGAAGATATTAGACCTAGAAGTCTTAATATCAGTCGAGTCAGGAGTTGAAAGATTTATTACCTGAAGAGCAACTGATCTGATTGATGTGACCCATGTCGAGGGTAGCTTTGGTATTTTATGTACACTGTCTATCCGGCAGCCTATGAAATCTATGGATTGGGTAGGTTATAATTTGCTCTTCTTGGTGTTGATAGATTTACCCAGGTAGGTCAATCGGTTTATCAAAAATGACTTATGTGTTAGACGTAGATACCTGTAGGTAGTAGTTAGAAGCCAATTGTCTAGATATGGAAATACATGGATCCCTTGAAACCAGAAAAAGACTGTCACCACTGCCATTATGTTGGTGAACATCATGGGGGCTGTGGTGACACCAAAAGGCAGAGCTCTGAATTGAAAGTGATTGGCTTCCCTCCAAAAATGGAGAAATCTCCTGCTCCTGGACTGCTACTGGATCTCTATGTGATGGTAGGCATTCTGAAGATCTATACAGCACATCCAATCATAATTTCTGAATGGAGGTAGAATGAACTGTATTGTAACCATCTGAAATTTTGTCTGTTTTACAAATTATAGGTTCATAGGTTGGTACTAGGCTATTGGCCCTAGGGCCTATACAAGCCTAGCCATAACAATTCCCTGGCTATTTCTTCCCACAGTATTTACTTCCCTGGACCCCTGTCTAGCAGGGTGACTGGCATGATCCCCGGGGTGAATTTCCTATATCCCATCCAATCTTTAAGGTTCCTTTTGAAGAGAGCCAAAGAGGCGCTCTGCTTGACATGTACGGGCAGTCTATTCCAGAGTCTGGGGCGTCTCTGGGTCAGGAACCTATCCCTCCAGCATGTTTTGGTCATTGTGATGAAAAGGTTTAGATCTCTGGAGCGTGTGTCTCTGAGGGATTGGGATTTCTTTAAGTGTAGCATGTCCATCAGCTCTGGGTTTGACATGACCTTGTATGTTAAGCAGAGATTGCCTCTGAGTAGACGATATGTGACAGAGTATAGGTGGAGTTTTTTTATATGGTCAGCATAGGGCATCTGCTTTAGGCCTGTGATTCTTTTAGTGAGGTTTTTCTGCAGCCTTTCCAGTTGTTGCAGATGTCTTGAGATGTACATACCAAACAGGGCATTGTATTCTCTAATGGGTCTAATGAGGGATGAGTACAGTGGGACAATGACCTCCTTTTTTCTGGATGAAAAGCCCTTAGTGATGAGGTGTGCCACACAGAAGGATTTCCTGACTGTTGTGGCGATGTGGTTATCGAAGGTGAGACCACTGTCCACCTGTGTCCCTAAGTCTCTTATCACATTTTCGGTGTTTAGTGTACTGCCACCTATGTGGTAATTCACGAGTACATGTTTTTCCCAAAGTGGGTAACTATACATTTCTTGGCATTGAGCTTGAGCCCATGGCTCTGGCACCAAGCATCTGTTTCTGTAAGGCCCTTTTGTAGAATATCCACATCATTTGGGGATTCAATAATGCCTCCCAGTTTGCAGTCATCTGCAAACTTTGTTAGCCAGAGTCCCTTAGTGGTGGTCTGTACTTCAGAGAAGTAGATGCCAAACAAGAGCGGTCCCAGGACTGAACCCTGAGGTACTCCACTTGTCACTTGTCTGGAGCTGGATTTGGAGTCTGCTACTTTTACAGTGTGGATTCTGTCATTAAGCCAGTTGGCAACCCATCGAGCGACATAGGGATTAATGCCCAGCTTAGTAAGTTTATCTATGATTCCAGAGTTGGGGATGGTGTCAAAGGCCTTGGCGAGGTTCAGATAGGCTGTGTGGACCACCTTAACCTTGTCCATGGCTCTGGAGACTGATTCAAAGAAGTCAATCAGGTTCAGGAGACAAGATCGGCCTTTCACAAACCCAAACTGCATGGGGTCCAGTGTTTGAAGGTTGCCAATGTCTTTGTTTATAATTTCCATGATAATATGTTCCATGGCCTTGCAGATCAGGCTCAGACTGATGGGGCAGTAGTTCCTGGGATACAAGGTGGATCCCCCCTTGTGGAGATGGATAACTGTAGCTGTGCGCCACTCAGTGGGCACAAAGTCTTTGGTGAGGCTATGATTAAACATGACACTTAGGAGAGGTGGTAGTTCATTTTGTAGTTCATGTATTACACAGCCTGGGATGTCATCTGGTCCCATGGATGCTGTATTCTTAGATATGGAGAGTGTATTTTTTACCTGTGTGGCCGTTATTACCAGAATTTGGCAATCTTTCTGTATTGAGATGGGCCCTTTAGGGGGTGAGAGGGGGGTGAAGTTTGCACTGAATCAATCTGCCAGGATATTGGCAATATCCTTGGGATCAGAATATTTAATGCCATTCTGTTGTAGCTCAGAGCAGATCTGGGCATTGCCATTTAGATTCTTGGCAGAGCTATAGAATGCCTTGTGGTTGTCTTTGGAATCTTTGGCAATTTTATTTTCGTAACTAGCTTTGGAGGATTTTATGAGGGATCTCAACTTCTGAAGCTGCTAAGGGAGTTTTTTCCATCCTAAATTGATTTAATTCACTGACATCAGGTCAGAACCTTGAGTAGACTCTGAATTCTAACTGGTCTTGGGGGACCAGTTGGATGACTGTTTTGATCAGCAATTTCTGAATCCCTACTACGCGGGCTTGCTCCGCTCTCCTCCCTGCCCCCTATTACCACCCGCCCCCACTACTTCTACTTTTATTCTAACCCCTAATCACCTGACCAGTAGTCCAACCCCTAATTCCCTAACAACTAGCCCAACCCACTTATCCTACCCCCCCATCCATAATCCAATTACATCCCACACTGATCCCACTCCCAACACACATTCCCAGACAACGCAACTTTACCCTCACACAAAACCAACCAGGAATCCTAGTTGTACTTCTCACTCATAGTATCATGTTACCCACACTCACATCCCTATCACTAGCTCTACTATCGCTAACCTTCCTAACTTCCTTACAAACAGACCTACCACTGCACAACTACTATCACACTACCCACACTAGCCCACCCTCTCAAACCCACTCAGACTTCTACATCTGCCCTACAATCATAAATCTTGCAACTACATATTACTCACTAACAAAAATTACACCATCTCGCCACACTAAGAAAAACTCTCATAGACCAAGCTCAGAAACAATTAATATTAAAAAACACATACTGACACTCCTACAAACTCTGCTAACCTCTGGTGACATTCACCCAAATCCAGGTCCCCTCTCAGCTAGACAAACATCTGACCTGCTAATCCTATATCTCAACATAAGAAGTATTACCAACAAACTAACAGACCTACATACATTCATAGCCCACTACAACCCTGATATTCTCACCATTACAGAAACCTGGCTTAAACCCAGTATCCAAGATGAAGACTTTCTTCTCCCAGGGTATAATACACTTAGATCTGATAGAACAAACAGGAAAGGAGGAGGAATAGCCATTCTCTTTAAAACCACCCTTAACCTCCAGCTCCTGTACACCACACCACCCACTTTTCAAAATGCTGAAGTCCTATTTTCTGTCCTATCCATAAGAAACACCAAGAAGATCAATATAATATGCTGCTACATACCTCCAGGCAACAACTCGCTCATAATAGAAGACATCCTACACTGGACAAAGGGCAATCTACCTCAGATAACAATCCTACTAGGAGACCTTAACACTGACTGGGCAGCCTGTAACTCCAGCAGTCCCTCTATTCATATCAATCTGACCAGTTGGGTTCTGTCAACTAATTAAAGAACCAACTAGAATAGATGAGAAAACAAAGAGAGAATCCATACTGGACTGGACACTAACGAACTATCCCAAACAAAACTATACAGTAGGCTGTCTCCCAGATGACTTAAATGATCATCTCCCCACCTTCCTACTCCAGAAACACTCCAATCACCCCAAACCAGTAGTCTACAAATTTGTACAAGATGACCGTAACCTTACCCCACGATACCTAAATACTGTCCTAAGCCACTGCAACTGGGAACCACTATGGACACTCAGGTTAGACCAGGCAGTAGACTACTTCAATACTACCTTCTCTAATATCCTTAACAGTCTAGCTCCCAGCAGAAAGATCAGAGTTAAAGCCAACTATGCACCCTGGCTAAATAGGTACACCAGAGCCTTACTAAAAGCTAGAGATAAAGCCTGGAAAATCTGGAAAACTGACAAAAGCCCTAGCTCCAGACAATACTAACAGCTTAGAAACAAGGCCAAGGCTGAATCCAAAATAAACAAACAAAACTATTTTCTTAGCGCCCACAGGAAATATTCAAATAGTCCACAAAAATTCTGGCATGCCATTAACTCCCTACTAAAGCCAGGCAAAACTACAGCCCCAGCACCCTTCTCTACTAACAATACCCTAGACATAGCTTCTCAATTTAATAACCATTTTACTAAATCCATCTTAGCTCTGTCCAGTCAAATAACCAAAAACCTCAGTCACAACATAACCTATCCCACACCACCCCCTCTTTCAGCCTATCACCAGTGCCCACCTCAACTATCAAAAAACGCCTCCTAAAACTAAAGCCAACCACACTAGCAGCTGATAACATATCTGCTGCATACCAAAAAATGGCTAATGACTCCCTATCATATCCTGTCTCCATCCTTATCAAACACTCCATACTAGAATCCTACATACCCAAACTCTGGAAAGTATCTCACATCATTCCTCTCCATAAAGGAGGTAATTTCTTATGAATTCTCCAACTGCCGACCTATTGCCATCCTTTGCCCCTTATCCAAAATTCTTGAGAAATGCATCCACTTGCAAGTGATGACATTTCTTAACACACACAATCTACTATCTACCACACAACACGGTTTCCGTCCACATCATAGCACTATATTAGCCCTTCTATCCTTCACTAATTATATAAACCTTCACAGGAATGATAACAAATACATATCAGCCATTTTCCTAGACCTCTCAAAAGCATTTGATATGGTCTCCCACTCCATTCTGCTAGACTCACTAACATCATTATCCTTCACCTCCTCTACTATAGCCTGGTTCAGAAGCTACTTGTCTGACAGGCAACAATCTGTCCAGTGGAAAGAACTCTGTCTACACAACTTCCAACCACCATAGGAGTCCCACAGGGCTCTGTACTGGGCCCGCTATTCTCTATTTTCACAAATAACCTCAAATGCTCTACACAAGATGCCACACTCATACAATATGCGGATGATTCAACTCTGATCTGCTCCGCCTCATCTCCCACCACCCTACATACACTCACTCAAGATACCTTTATCTCAGTAGAAAAATGGATATCGGGTATCCAACTAATTCTAAATCCCAAAAAGACAAAACTGCTACTATTTACCCCTAATAGATAAAAAAAAACTCTCCTTTACCATAACATCTAAGGACGGCACCACCATCTCCCCTTCTAACCACACCAAACTTCTGGGCATTTAAATAGACAATAATCTCCACTTTGACGTTCACATCTCACATGCCATAAAACTAGTACACAAAAAACTAGGCACCCTATACAGGCATAAGTCCTTTCTCTCACAAAAAACAAGAGTCACTCTTGCACAAAGCCACCTCCTCTCAACTATATTATACGCAGCACCAATCTTTACCCAAGTCAGACAATGTGACCTAGACAAACTAGAATCATGCCACAATAAAATAGCCACGTTTGCTACTAACTTAACCTATAGAACCCATCACTGTGCTGCACTAAAAGAACTAAAATGGCTTGAGCTACCACAGCTACTTAACTATCACCAGCTGGGCACAGCCTACAATATTCACAAATATCCTGAAATAAAACCCCTCATTATCCAACCTACTTACTATCTATACTGCAAACCGGTACCTAAGATCCAGTGAAAAATCTCTCCTCTCCGTCACCAAGGCTAACAATAATGCTTGGAAAGTGCTCTACTCCCACACCATTGCCAGAAATTGGAACTCTCTTCCCCTATCCGTGTCCACTGCCACCTCCACATCCATATTCAAAAACTCCCTCAAATCGCACCTTCTTAGTACCTGGTTATGCCCTTGTATTACATAACCCTACCCATACTACTATTAACTCCCCAAATTCCTCTCTGATCACATGCTGGAGCTCTGATCCCCTGTAGGCTTGGTCATCTGAAAGGGTATTTTAACTGTAGAATCTTACTTGATATGTTTAATGTATGACTGACATTGTCTTTTTACCCATGTTCTATATCTTCTTTTACCTGGAGTGTTTTTATTAATTTCTTGTTATATTACTATGCTCAGCATACATCAAATCTTTCCTAACCCCAACAGCCAGAGCCAAGATTGCTCACTCCCATCTAATCTCAACACTTCTGTATGCCTCACCTATATATACTAACCTAAAGAAAAATAATCTTAACAAACTAGCAACTTCCTATAATAACATCGCCAGATTTGCCACTGGCAATCCCTTTAGAACCCACCACTGTCTGAATCTTTGGCAGATAGACTGGCTTGAATTCCAAAACCATCTGATAATCTCCCAACTCACCATTGCCCACAAGATATTTTACCAACCCAACACCACCGCTATACTCTCCAATCTCTTAATCCCCTATAAAAATCTGAATTCCCTATGTTCTTCTAGCAAACTCCTTGCTAGCATAACCAAGTCTAACAACATGGCTGGTGACTCTCTGTTTACTAACACAGTGGGAAAAAACTGGAACCAGCTACCCAATGAACTAACTCTAATCTCTTCCTTGCCTCTCTTTAAACAAAAACTCAAAAAACACCTCAAAATGCACTGGTTATGCCCTTGTAGCAACCCTAACCACCCACTTTCACTACTGATACTTCCTCTTCCAAATAAACTTACTAACCTTTTAAAGCTAATTCATGCAACCAAGGCTGTTACTGTTTGAACTCTAATCAACATACTGCTGAAATCTTTCTACTTTGATGTGAAAAATTCCTTATGAATCTTACTGTGCTATATTTTTTATTGTCTCTTTTTCAAGTGTAAATATCTTCAGTATGTTATTATTACTTGTACTTTTTCTTTTTTTTAAATCCTTTCATTTACCATGTAACAACATTTTTAATTTTCTATACTGAAAATGGAAATATATCCAGCTAGACTAGCCCGGTTAACAAATGTAAAATAAATAAATAACTGCCTGGGTGGATTATTGGCAATCATTTGTTTTATTCTTGGACTTTTTAAAAAAAGATATTATATAACCTCTAGAAATAATTCTAAGCACCTATGAATCATTAAAAGAAGTTATGTCTTACTATAACATTCCATCTGTGTTGTTGATCTTCGCTCATTCATTACTGATGGGTTATCGGATCTGCCCTCGGAACCAAGCTGCCCTTATACCAAGCTCATGTCAGCCAAAAACTCTTGCGCTAAGATTCTACCCAGAATGCTCTGCTCCCTGTTACCTCAGATCGAGTTTGCAAGTTGATAGACAAAAGTACAGGTTTCCTCTGGTCATAACAGACCTACAATAAAGGAGTATATGTGATCAACCAGGAACCTCAGGAGGGGGACGGAGGGTGGGGAGTAATGAATAAAGATCAACAACACAGATGGAATGTTATGGTAATACATAACCTCTTTATCTGATGTCGTTAATCTTCGTTCATTCCTTACTGATGGGACAGAGTCCCCAGCTACCTGTAACCCTGGGTGGCCATCATGGAAGGACATTCCTGAGCACCATGGAGCCAAAAGAAGCTCTACATCTAGAGGCCAAATCCAATTTGTAATGAAGGATAAAAGTATGAGGTTTGGCCCTAGTCGCAGCTGAGCAAATATCATTGAGGGAAGCCCTAGCGTAGAAAAGCTGCTGAAGTTGTCATAGACCTTGTAGAATGTGTTTTCACTCAGTGAGGCAAAATTATATTGTTCTTGTTGTAGATAAAGGTAGTACAGTTTCTCAACCATTAAGCCAATGTAACTTTTGAAACAGGATGACCTAGTCTTGGTCCAGAAAAAGCCAGAAATAGTTGGTCTGATTTACGGGTAGATTTTGTTCTGTCCAGATAAAATCGGATTTGCGTATGACCATTCAAGGACTGCAGGCAATACTCTCCCTTGTTAGAGTGGTTAGGAAAAATACTGTGAGGTCAATAGACTGGTTGATAGACAGCTCTGACACCACTTTTGGTAAAAAGGAGGAATAAGTTCTCAGTGATACTCTATCCTTATGGAAGATAAGGTAGGGACATTTGATGCATAAGGCTTGAAATTCTGACAAGCATCTGGCCAATGTGATTGCAACCAGAAACAAAGTTTTCCAAGAGAGGTACTTTAATTCACATGAAGTCACAGGTTCAAAGGGGGAAGTTGTTAGGGCTTGTAGAACCAAGGCCAAATCCCATGGTTGTGCTGGTTCTCTAAATTGAGGTTTTAGGTGAAGAACACCCTTCAAGAAAGTCTTACAGAGTCTATGTGACATGAGTGAAGAATCCTGAAAACCAATATGGAGATTTGAAATGGCAGCTAAATGAACATGAATAGTAGAGGCTGACACCCCAGATTGAAAAATATGGGATAAGTAATCTAAAACCATTGAAACTGGGGCTGACAAGGGGTCTAATTCGCTGCTCATAATGAAAACATTTTCCATTTACTGAGATAGATTAGTCTGGTGGACAATTTAAGAGATGCGATAAGAATATTGCACACCGGGCATGAAAGGTTATCTTGCCTGGCAATAATAGGAAGTGGCAAAACCAAGCTTTCAGCTTCAGGGTTGTTAGAATGGGGTGAGTCAGACCCTGCAGATGGGAGATCAACATTGGGGATGGATTGAGGATCCATGGTCAATCTAGCAGGTGAGGCCAGAGGAAAGGGAACCAGACTTGTCGAGGCCAATATGAAGCAATGAGGATCAATTTGCTTTTCAACTGCCGTGCTTTCTTCAGAAATTGGGAGATGAGGGAGAGAGGAGAGAGGAGAATAAGCATAAAATAGACCCGAGGGCCAAGCGTGGACTAGAGCGTCTCTCGGTGACTGTCCCCGAGGGGGATCAGGGCAAAATAGTGGCTGCACTTGTAGTTGGTTAGGGAGGCAAATAGGTCACAGCAAGACTGGCCCCAGTGGTTGAAAATTTTTGCCGCTATCACAGGGTTGAAGGATCACTCATGAGGTTGTAGACTGCACCTGCTCAACTTGTCCGCCATCACATTGGAGTTCCCAGGAATGTGTGTTGCAGTTAGAAAGCAGTTGGAAGCTATCCCCTATTGCCATATTCTCAAGGTCTCTCAGCATAACAGATAATATCTGGTGACCCCTTGCTTGTTGATGTACCAGACCACTGACATGTTGTCTGATTGGATCGCAATAGTCCCTGCTGGAAAGATGGAATGTAATGCTTGCAATGCTAGTAGCACCACCCTCAGTTCCAGGACAATGATATGCAAAATGGCCTCTGTCTCTGACTAGGTGCCTTGGACTGAGCTTCCATGACATAGGCCCGTCACCCCATCAGGAAGGCATCCGTGGTCACCGTGGTTTTCGGTTGATGGAGGCTGAAGGGGCAAGACCATTGTTGGGGGTTTTGAGACATCCACCAGAGCAAATCTTGCTTGCATCTCTGAGTTACACTTATCTGAAAAGACAAAGGGTGTTGTAGAGAGTACCACTGAGTGAGGAGCAACCACTGGAGAAGTCTCATGTGGAATCTGGCTAGATGAACAATGGTGATCAAGGCTGCCATTGACCCCAAGAGTCTGTGATCTGGAAGAGATGCTGTGCAATTCCTTGTGTCCAGCAGTACCCCGATGAATTCTAAAGACTGTGCTGGGGTCATGTTGGACTTCTCCCAGTTTATAGTGATTCCCAGGGGTTGTGCTGTGAGGAGAATGTAGTCTAGGGCTTCTTCCAGTAGACTCTTGGTGGGGGCGGTGAGGAGCCAGTCATCTAGGTATGGAAACGCCTGGAATCCTTGAAGTCACAGGTGAGCAATGATGACTGCCATGCATTTGGTCAACACTCTGGGGGCTAAAGAGAGACCGAAGGGCAGTGCTCGAAATTGGTAGTGACTCGCTCCTATGCAGACATGGAGGTAACTTCTTGAGCGCTTCTCCATTTTTATATGGTAATACGCATCTTGAAGATCTACAGAGCACATCCAATCGTCTTCTTCCAGAAGAAGAAGGATAGACTGAACCATGACCATCCAGAATTTCTCTGTTTTTACAAATTTGCTTAGTGTGCTGAGATCCAGAATCGGTCTCCAGTCCCCTGTCTTTTTTGGCATGAAAAAGAACCTTGAGTAAAAAATGGATCCTATCTGGTCTGGAGGGACTGTTTGGATGACTCTTTAGTAGCAGCTTTTGGATTTCATGTGCTGTTGTTTCCCTTTGACTGGTCAGAATATCAGGTAAGTCTCTGGATGAGGTTGGACAGAGATGGAAGGGGATGTGATAGCCTCTGGATATTATCCTTTGTACCCAAGAATCGGTGGTTATGTTTCACCAGGCAGGTGGGTAAAAGGAAAAATGACCCCGACCACTTCCAGAGGTGAGCAGTCAGGCAATGCTTCAGGAGTGCTGATAGGGTTGGCCAGAGAAAGAATCTCTGGAACCCCAGTTTCATGGACCTCCTCTGCCCCAAAATGGGGTCTTCCATTGGAGATTCCCCCTCTGCCTCTAGGGGAGAACTCGGCACGTGCATCATGGAAAGAGCCCTGTGATTTTCTGTGCCACATCTTCCCGCTCCTCTGATTAATAGAGTAGAATCATTGAGGAATGGAGTGTCTGACACCAATGGCAGATAGGGTCTTGCCATCTTGTTCACAACTTGCCAGCATATCTTTAACTTTAGGGCCAAACAAAGAAGCAGCCTCGATGAGGGCATTCATAAAGGAAGCCTTAAAGGAGTCTGCAAAGTTGCAAAGAAGCAACCAGGCATGTCGTCTTGTGACTATACCTGTGCCTGCCGCTCTAGTCGCACCTTCCATTGTGTGTGAAATAAGATGCATGGAAAAATTGGATATGGATTCTAGGTTTGCTATCTGAGAATCTACATTGTCACAGACCTCATCAGAAACAGCACCTGCCAAGGTTTCAGAGAGTTGGTTGATAAGATCCCTCTGGAGCCTTGTAAAGTGTGCCAAATAGTTCAAGGACCTTACGGTGAAGGTCAATGAAGCAAACACACTCTTCCTGTGTCTGTATATTGCCTTGGACTCCTTGTTGGGTAGATGGACAGTCTGGCTCTCTTCTGCCAGATCTTTCTTGGTTGCAGCCACCACCACCACCATGGCATCTACTGGAAGACCTTTAGACCAACGAGGATGCTCAGCTGGGGGATATAAGATCTTGTCAGGCCTCCACGATATAACTTCCAGGGTGTCAAGAGCCTTCCATGCATGCTGGATGATGAGCTGGACAAGCTCATTGGCTGATGGGGTAACCCAGGAGGTAGGGGGTCAGGCACAAAAAGCCTGCAGGAATACAGATTCCTTGGAGGAAGCATTGGGGGACTTCCAGTCACCCCTCTGTCTTAGGATCATGAGGATGTCACCAAAGGACACCTCATCAGAGGGTGACCATGGGGACCCTTCCCTATCATCAAAGTCCGTATCTTTAGTCAAAGACTCCTCAGTGGAGTCCATGTGCTTCCTCTTGCATGAAACCTTGCGAGGTACTTCCTCAGTGGGAAGTTCTGGGGAAGATTGCAAAGAGGGGTCTCCTGAGGGGGAGAAACCTGAGGCCATTGTGTCTGGTGTCCAGTGGTTGGGGTTTGTGACAGTTGCAGCACAGAGGGGGAGAGGACTCCAACATGGGGGGGGGGTTGCCAGCGGAGGCAAGCACCCTCTCCATGGCCTGGGAGGCCAGACCACCCAAAGAGGGATGGGAGCCTGGAACCAAGCACGACAACCTTGGAACCGGGGTCATACCCCGCTCTGATGAGCTGACCCCCAGACCAGGAGTCTCAAGAGGGCTGTGGAGCGTGAGGAAGGGAGGATTCCTGGAGGGTGCCATAGAAAAAAATTGGCATGGAACCAAGAATGCCCTTCCCCATGGCACAGCCACTAACCTGAGAAGAGCCCGATGCCCAGTTCACCAAGGGCCACAAGGATGACTCCAGCTCCAAAGTGAGGTTGACTATTGGGGTTGGAAGGAGGGAAGGTCCTGTTGGAGGAAGGGGCTTCGATGCTTGCGTGGAAGTCAAAGGAGGAGTGCAAGTTGGAGTCTGTGGAGAAATATTTTCCCCTGAAAGAGGGAACATAGCTTTAGATGGTTTTGAGAGACCCCTGGCCACAAGCAACTGGTCAACAAGCACAACACATCTTGTTCAGAGAGACTCCTGGGCGACCTCATAGAGAAACCTTAAGGCAATTCTGGCCTTTCTAGAAAAGGGCTGTATTGGCTGCCAACATACAGATCCAAAGAAGGAGAGTACTTGGTCCTTGCTAGTTCGAGTGGTACACAGCCCGGAACCGAGGGTGTCTGCACCAAGGAGAATGGTGTCAAGGTAATCTGCGCCAATGAAGGCAGTGCCATCGAAGTCAAAGGTGTCTGCACTGTGTCTGCACCGATGAGTACAGTGCTGTCGAGGAAGGTGTCTGCACTGGTAGTAATGACGGTGCCAAAAGGGACTGCACTGAAGAGCATGTCAGTGCCAATGGTGTCAGCACCGTAGAGGACAGTATCATCAAACTCGGTGCCGAAGGAGACTGTACCTGCAGAGATGGTGCTGGTAAAGGCTGTGATGAAACTGTTGGAGCCATGTCTGCACCGGGAACTGCTGTGCTGGTAGTGATAATGAGGACATAGCTGGAGCAAGAATCAACTAGGGCAGTGCCAAGCCTGGAGCCAAAAGGATCACAGGCGGCAGCGCTGGACTGGAAATTTTAACCTTCTTATGAGTTGACGCCCTGCGATCTCCAGAGGGAGATGAAGTGAGCCACCTTGAGGGGGAAGAAGAAGAATGCCTCTTATGGGATTTAGCAGGTGGGGGGTTGAGCCCTCCAACACAGAGATAGCCTCACAGAAAGTAGTTTTAAGGAGGCCTTTCAAGAGTAACTTGTTATTTCTTTCATTGAGAGTTTCTACAACTCCCACATGGAGGTGGGAGACATTCAAGCAATAGACGCATAAGTCATGGCCATCGGAAAGCAGTAACTTAGGGCCACAATCCTTACACTGTTTGAAACCAACACTACTTTTCTTGTCCGACATAATGATGAGGAGAAAATCGACAGTACCAAAGAGTTAAGAAGACTACCCAAAAGTGTAAGAAGAGGGGAAAGGAAGAATTACCAATGATGGTAATGAAGAATTACCTCAAAGGTAAGAAAAAGAGTAATAAACGGAAAGAAACTATAGGGTGAAAGTCTTAAAGATACGATAGGGTGGGAGTATAGATATAATAACTGACTGAAAATTTTTAAAGCACTAACAATATAGAAATTTTCAAAAAATATTCACTTAGCTGAGAGAGAGTGGCTTGATACGACTGTATAGCAATGCGACAAACGAGATCTGATGTAACATGCAGAAGAGCATTCTGAGTAGGATCTTAGCTCGAGGGTTTTTGGCTGACATGAGCTTGGTATAAGGCCGGCTTGATTCCAAGGATGGAACCGATAAATCATCAGTAAGGAATGAACAAGATTAATGACATCAAATGCAATGTTTTGTCAGGCTTGAGAGTGCAAGGAGAAGTGTCCCCTGACTGCCTCCACAGTGCAGCAGGTGGGCAAGTCCTCAGGGATGCTGGTAAGGTTTCTTTGTGAATGGATCACTCTTGATTTTGTGGACCGCCTCTGCCCCTCAAGCAACGTCCCATAGGTCTTCCAGAGGCAGAGGTGGAGGCAATTCTATCACCAGAAGTGTCCTGGTAAAAACCTTGAGATTTTTTGAACCACATTTTTCTTATCCCTCTTTAATTCTTGGAGAAGGACCTCTGAGGGGTTGAAAAATGATTTCCAATAGCAGACAAGGTCTTATTGTCCTGCTCACTTCTGGTATGCGTATCTTGACTTTCAGTGCAAACAAAGTGGAACCATCATATGAGGCATTAATGAAGGACATTTTGAAGTTTTTCACAAAGTCGCAAAGCTGCATCCAGGCATGAAAATGCATTGTAATGCCAATACCAGCTGCACAGGCTGCACCATCTGCTGCATTAGAGAACAGTCTCATAGCAACATTCAAGGTGGATTATAGGGCAGACAATTGGGACTCCACACTTTTTTGGACATCTGCTGGTAAGGTACTCACCAGAAAATTTTAAAGTTCTTTAAACAAATCTCTCTGGAAGTATGTCAAATGAGCCATGTAGCTCAGTGTATGAATAGAGAATATGGCTAAAGCATATGTTCATTTCCTGAATCTGTCCAATGCCCTAGACTCCCTTTTAGGAGGATGAATAGAGGAACTCTCCTCGAATAGTTCCTTTTTAGTGACTGCTGCTACCACCATGGCATCTACAGGGGGACGTTGGCCCAGAATTTCCTATATTTGGGGGCAGCTTAGGGATGGGATGTTGCATATCAGGCACCATCTAGGTTTTTTGAGTGATAAGGTCGACAGACAGCTGTTGAAGGGCCAAACCCAAAGGTTTCGAGAAACACTGACTTATCAGAAGAAGGAGCTTTGGTGTACCATCCCCATGCTGTTTCATCAATTCTAGGATGTCACTGAGGGAAACATCTTCAGGGAAGGATTTTGGACAGCTTTCTCCCTCATCCAAGTTGGTGTCTTCGGTAACAGACTCAGGAGAAGAATCAATGTGATTCCTTTTACAAGTCTGTTTCTGAGGAATATGCCTTGGGATTCCCAAGGTAGACACATCAGAATTGAACGAGGGATTCAGGGGTCAACTAGCCTCATAGCCTAATGGATCAGTCTGTCCATGTCTACCAGAATGAGATGAGGAGTGTACAGTCTTCAAAGGGTGTCTAGATGGATCCGAACTCTGAGCATACCAGATGTCTTGGTCCAGTAAAGGTCCTTTCAACAGCGTTAAATGCCGACTCAGCCATTAGAGCTGAAGAACAGACAGCCAAATTAGAAAAGTGAGAAGCCTCTTGATTCCAATAGCTGAAGACCTCAAGGAGGACTTCAGAACCAAGCTGTTAGGTGTTGAGGCTCTGAGTGGCAGGAATGGCTCTGAAAGTCTCAGGGTCGACTCCACCACTGGAGCTCTGACACAGATGCCCTGGCTCCAACAATCTGCCATACCAAAAAGCATTGGAGTTGAGCGAGTGAGGGAAGATGTCGAAGCTGAAGTATCCAGCGCTATCAGCTCTGACATTGGTACCACAGGAAGGCTGCATCTGAGGTACACCACCTCTGGGATTGGGAATGGTGTAGGAAGCTGAAAAGAATGAACAGGCAGAGTAGAAGAGATTGAACCTGGATCCTTTCTCAGGGACAAAGCTGGGAAGACTCCCATCTGAATCTGAGTATTCAAAACCTTCCTCATCATTCGGTCAACTTCGAACTCCATGAGACTTCTAGTAAATTAGTCAGATCTGGAGGAAAAAGCTATCAATGCAGGCTTCGAAGACACTTTCTGTAAAATTTGAGAATGAAGCCTGGGAGTGATAGGTTCCAGAGTAAAGGATGATTTCAGAGGCAGTGTTTGGATCTGAGAATCAATTGTATCCAATTATCTAGATCCTTTTGGTGCCTAACGCAGAAGAACCATGAGGTCAGGAGACCTTTTCTTAGCTACTCCAAATGTCTTGTCCTTTGGCTTTTCTTTAGATTTCTCTCTCTCTATATCTTTGGATCTCCTTCTCATTATATCTCTTCTTGTCGAAGGAAGGGAAAGAAGTACATGCCTTTGAGTCTGAGGACATTTTAGACCCTCTCTTGGAAGGAAGAAGCCTTTTCAAGATTAGTTTTTATTTATGCCCTTGAAGGACTTAGCTGCTGAAGCCAGCACAGATCAAACATGAAGCTTGTAGGTGAGAGGGCCACAAGCAGTACACACACTGAGAGTGTGGGTCTTCGGGGTGGGGATTTTATACTCTCAGGAAAAGCAGTTTTTAAAATCTGATGACATCAGAACTAAATACCTAAACTGTCTATAAATCTACTTATCCAAGCAGAAAAATGCTGTAATCAGAAGCTGAAGGTAATATAAGCATGAACACATGCAAACACTCATACAGATGCAAAAAATAGTTTAATATCTAAAGAGAACAAACTAATCTATAAAAGTATACTAAATGTACACTAAATCCTAACCCTACTAAAAAGTTTTAAAGAGGAGGAGGAAAGAAATTCACTTATTGTGAGTAATAATGGAGCTCTTACTCCACACATCTGGTTTACATAGGTGACAAATGAGATCTGAGGGAATTCAGGCAATAGAGGGGAATTGTGGGTAGGGGAGGCATCAGAGGCCTTGGATCCAAAGCTGTGATATAAGGTGCTGAGGTCAAATCTGGTCAGATTGGACAACCCACATATTGAATCAGATAATGAAAAAAGGCATCAGATCTAAGAAGTTTGATTGCAATCAGATGAATTAATACACAAAAAATAAACTGCCACTAAGGAGTGTACCTTCTAAGCTCACTGCTATCAAAATATAATGTACAGCCCACTGCAACCGCCATCCACACTTCTACATACCTATCAACCATCAACAATCAAGGATAAATATGACGGATTTCTAAGACAGCTGCACATTGACCAGCAAGTTGATTTGAGCTCTGGGAGCATGAAAACAGAAACTGACAGTATGAATAACATTAGGTCACTGGCTAGCAATTAAACTGTCTGTATGCAAGTAAAAAGTAATCTGTAGAAAATGAAAGTAAATCAACTGAAAACAGGAAAAGAGAAAACTATAGTTGTGAAGCATCCTGCAGCTGTTCAACAAAAGGCAATGCAAGTTTTAGCTTTTGTACAGGATATGGCTTCCAAAATTTTGAGGAAAAATAAATCAAATGCACTCTGAGTTGTTCAAAATAAATGAAACACTTAAGGACTATATCAATTCAAATAGAAGAATCTTTAAGTGGCTATCCAGATAAACTAATAAAACTGCATTAATCAGAAGATGAAATGAAGAAAAGGATGACTGAGCATGAGGCTTCTCAAAAAGATCTTTTTCAAAAAATAGCAAAGTTTGAAGACAGAGCATGCACAGAAAAATGAAAGTAATGTAGAAAGATCCATGTTGTCTCATTTTCATCTGTTCCCCATTTAGGTTGCCAGATCAGATTGGATCTGACCTTGGCACCTTCTAGAGCTGTGGATCTGAAGCTCTGACTCCTCCCCTACCCATAATTCCTTCCTCTTCTTACCTCAGATTGTGTTTGCTGACTTTATCCAAATTACAGATTTATTCCCTAAACTCAGAAACCTGTAGATGTCAAGGTTAATAGGCTTGATAATACCCCAGTAAGAATCAAAGGAAGCTTTAGAACAGACAGGCTCTTAGTCAAGGTCTGCCCTTGCACCAGAATCTGCAGGTGACAATTTGGAAGGGGTAATGAGGAAGGGATGTTGAACCAGATGAAAATAAGACAACACAAATCTATTATATCTGATGTCTATTTTAATTCAATTTAATGTTTGGGACCGATTCCTAAGCTGCCAAGAAGACACCTCAATGGTATCAAGGAAGGACATTTCTGAGTATAGTGGAGCCAAAATATGAGCATGCTCTGGACTGCACATCCAGTTTGTAATGAGATATAAATGTATGAACCATGGATCATGCTGCTATGCACAAATGTCATCAGTGGGAACTCTCTTCATGAATGTTGTAGAGATAGCTATCACTTTTTTGCAACAGGTGTTTGGTTTTGTGTATAGGGGTAAACCCCAGCTATTAAATACAAACAAAATACAGTTTTACAACCATTTAGAAATCATGACTTTTGATATATTTCTTCCCAATTTCACTTGAGAAAAGGATACAAACAAATGATCTGACTGTCTTATATCCTTAGTACAGTGTAAGTAGAAACTGAGCTGTCTGTGAACATCTAGTGTGTGCAGCAGATATTCCCCTGTGTATGAGAAATTGCTGAAACTGAAAAAATGTTTGCAAATCAATAGATTGAATCAAATTTGCTTTGGATGTCACCTTTCAAAGAAAAGAAGAATTTCTTCTCATGGTTACTCTGTCTTTATTGAAAATGAGATAAGTGATTTACATGATAGCGCTTATAATTTAGAAATCCTTCTTGTGGATGTAACTGCAAACAGAAAAATGGCCTTCCAAGAGTGATACTCAAGACCCACTGAGGCTACTGGTTTAAAGGGTTTCTGAATTAGGGCTTGCAGCATGACGTGACATCCCATGGGGGATCTGGATCCCTAATTTGGAGTCTTAGCAGGAAAGTTCCCTTGAGAAAAGCTTTGAAAATTTTAAGACAGGAAATGGAGATGTCATTATGCTCTATGTGAAAATTTGAAATGGCAGCCATTTGCACTCTAATAGTAGAAAAACTAGATCCTTGCTGAAAAAGTTCTAATACAAAATCCAAGAGCGAAAGAAAAGGAGCAGAGAATGAAACCAATCCCCATGATGAAGCCCAGATAGAATATATTTTCTACTGAAACATAGAATATAACCGAAAAATTCAACAGACTCTTAGAACTGCAGCCAAGATGATAAAAATGGTGATTGAGTGATTTAGTTTTGTTTTTATTTTTACAACTTCATCAAAATAAATTCAACAACACAACAGCCGGTTTTAAAATACTATTAAAAAACTTCACTGTAATTTGATAAAACAGGTCACATGATTTGTTAATAGTATTTTAAAACCAGCTGTTGTGTTGCTGAATTTATTTCTGATGAAGTTCTAAAAATGAGTTTTATGTTTTCTGCTTGCTTTAATAAATCTTTTTGGTTGACTGTTTTTGTGAAAAGAAATAATGTGAACCACTGCTGAGGAAAGCCTGGCATCTCTGGCTATCATCAAAATTGGAAAAGACATGTGGTCAACTTTAGGGCTTATAGATCTGGCAGATGCAACGCAGATGGGTAACTCAGAAGATCCGGGATGGGATCCAACACCAAAGGCAGGTATTAAATGAGGCCAAAGGAAGGGGAACCAAACCTGGCAGTGCCAGAAAGGAGCAATGGGGGTTATCCTGGTTTTGTACCTTGAGGCTTTCTGAATGAATTCTGTCAACAGTGATATAGGGGAAAGGTGTACAGGAGACCCAAGGGCAATTCTGGATTAGAGCATCTCTCAGTGACTGTCCCTGTGGCGGGATTAGGGCAAAGTAACTGCTGCACTTTATGTTCAGGTATGAGGCAAGGAAGTCACAGGAAGGTTGGCCCAAGAAGCTGAAAATTTCCATTGCCACTGTCTGGTTGAGAGACCACTCATGAGGCAATAGGATTGACCTGCTCAACTTGTTTACTAGTATATTTGACATCCCAGGTATGTGCACTGCTATCAGAAAATGGTGGGAAGACATCACCCATTGCCATACTCTCAAGGACTCCACGGCAAAGTGGGTATGATCATGTTCCCCCTTGTTTGTCCATCCACCTAGATAGATATCACATACCTGAGTAGGTTTTTCTGAAAAGCTTGTAATGCTAGGAGGACCACTATCATCTCCAAGATATTGATGTGAAGTTTGGCCCCTACAGCTGACCAGATACCTTGAACATTTTTCCCCTCAAAATGCTCCTCCAACCCTAGAAGGGAGGCATCTATGGCCACTGGGGTCCAGGGAAGTGCTGAGCAAAATGGTCTCCCATTTGTGACTGATGGGGAGGTTATACACCATTTGATATGATGTCTGCAAATTTGTATGAGATGAATTCTGGCAAGGAGGGGGTGTAGATTCTGTGACTAGTGGACTGAGAAGGTCCACTGTAACACTCTCATGTGGAATCTTGCAAGTGGAACAAAAGTGATGTGATGGTAGAGGTCATTAACGATAACAACCGAAGAGTCAACTTTGCTTGAGGAAGGAGATGTTGGACTACCTGAGAGGACATAAAAGTTAAGGATCTCACCCTGGCCTCTGGAAGTTTAGCAATATGAAAAACTGTGTTGATATGACATCCTATAAACTATATCTGCTGTGTGGGAGACAGTTGGCTTTTTGCTTGATTTACTATGATCCCTAGTAGATTTGTAAGGTGGAGTAGTAGTGCCTGTTATTGTACCAGTAGATCACTGGAAGTAAGAGTTAGGAGCTAGATATAGGAAGACTTGGATCCCTTGCAGTTGGAGGTGAGCTGCTACCACTGCCATATATTGGTAAACATTTTGAGGCAATGGTGAGACTGAAAGGCAGTGCTCTGACCTGGAAATGACTGGCCCATAGCCAGAAACAGAGAAATCTCCTGGATTGCCTCTTTATCTTTATATGATATCAAGTGTTGTGAAGATCTGTACAGCACATCCAATCATCCTTCCTCAACAGAGGTATTATGGACTAATGTGACCATCTGGAACTTTGTTTGTCTCACAAATTATTTGATGTGGCTGAGGTCCAAATTTGGTCTGAGGTCCCCTGTTTTCTTCTGAACTAAAAAGAACCTGTAATAGACTTCAGATCATAACTAATCTGGGAGACCTGTTGGATTACTCTTGTTTTTCTATCTACTTTGAATCTTCTGTTGCTGCATATTCCAACTGACTGGATGGAATATTGGGAATCTTTAACCTCTTTTTTTGGAGAGTATGAAAAGGGAATGGTGTAGCCTCTGGTGATTAGCACCCAGGAATCTAATGTAATGATCTGCTAGGCTTATGGGTGTAATGTTAAGCACCATCCCCCCAAACTACCTGTGCGGCAGTTGGGTAACCCTTTAGGAGCATTAATAGGGTTTATCATGGCATGGCAGCCATAGGTTCATAGGTTCATAGGTTCATACTAGGCTATCTGCCCTGGGGCAATTATAAGCCTAGCCTGATTCTGTATGGCTTACGCCACCCCTTGATTTGAGTATACTGTGCCCTTTTTAAGGTTTAGTTTACTGTGCCTCTGTCTAATAGTGACACAGGAGTAATTCCTGGGACAAACCTATGATCCCCCATCCACCTATCGAGATTCTTCTTGAAGAGATTCAGTGAGGTGCTCTGCCTCACATGAACTGGAATTCTATTCCAGAGCGAAGGGAGCCTCTGGGTTATGAACCTATCCTTCCAGCAAGTTCTATTTATTTCTGTGCTGAGGTTCAAGTCCCTCGAGTGTGTGGCTCTAAGGGATTTAGATTTACTGAGGTGGAGCATGTCCATTAATTCTGGATTTGACATAGCTTTGTATGTCA
This sequence comes from Protopterus annectens, assembly GCF_019279795.1. Lineage (NCBI taxonomy): Eukaryota > Metazoa > Chordata > Ceratodontiformes > Protopteridae > Protopterus > Protopterus annectens. The sequence continues at coordinate 774,504,877 of NC_056741.1, read as the reverse complement.
GGCATAGATCGCCTCGAAGTAGGCGGTATGCAACTGAGTAGAGCTGGAGTTTTTTTAACCGAGCAGCATATGGCATCTGTTTGAGACCCTTGATCCTCTTGGTGAGATACTTTTGGGGTCTTTCTAATTGCTGCAGGTGTCGGGTAAGGTACATCCCAAAAGGGGCATTGTATTCTATGATGGGCCTGATGAGGGATGAATAAAGGGCACGATTACCTCTCTTGATCTAGATGTGAAACCCTTCATGATGAGGTGGGCTATGTAGAAGGTCTTTCTAACCACTTTGGCAATGTGGTTTTCAAAGGAGAGATTGCTATCAACTTGGGTCCCCAGGTCCCTAATAACTTTCTCTGTACTTGCTCTTTTGGGGGGGGGGGGGGTGGAGAAGTTTGCACTGAACCTGTCTGCCAGGATATTGGCGATGTCTGTGGGTTCAGTGTATTTTTTGTCATTTAGAATCAACTCAGAACAAGTCTGGGAGTTGCATCCCAGGTTTCTAACATAACTGAAAAAAGCCTTATGATTGTCTTTGGTGTCCTGTGCAATTTTTCTCTCGAAGCTGGCCTTGGAGGATTTTATGAGGGATCGTAATTTTTTGCTAGTACTGATCAGAGATGCCTTCCCTATTAGGGATTTTGCTCTATCATGTAGTATCTTCCTCCTTCTGTTGTACAGTTTATTTATGGCAGGGGTCCACCAGACTGGACGCCTGCCTTTGGATGATTGGGTTTTGGTTTTGTTTGGGACAGCATGATCCATGCATTCCTGGAGATGTCCGTAGAATGCGTTTATATAGGATTCTGCAGTTTGGGCCGTAGTTTCCACTGACCCTGGGGCCTTGAAGGATTCCACTTCGGTTTTGAGAAGTGAGAAGTTCGCTTTTGAGAAGTTTTTCATTGTGGTTTTCTGGGCTGGGGGTGGGGTCGGGATGTGGACATTCAGTGAAATTAATTTATGGTCTGATCTTACCAATGAGGGATATACTTCTGGTGTGGAGCATAGAGTCCCCATGTTGGTAATGATCAGGTCTAGTATGTTGTCCCCTCTTGTGGGAGTGGTGACTAATTGTTCCATAGCATTTGAGTTCATAATTTCCAGGAACCTTTGGGCTAAGGTGCTGGGGCTTGAGTAGTGCTCCCAGTCAATGTTTGGGTAGTTGAAGTCGCCCAATATAATGGTGTTCAGAGAGATCTTCATGTTCTCCAATGTTTTCAGGAAAGCTGAGTGTGATTCCTGACTTTGAGAGGGTAGTCTGTAGGATGCTATAAACTGAAAAGCAGTCTTGCCCACTGTTAGTTGCACATGGATGGTCTCCGATACTTCGTGCAATGCCACTAACCTGGAGGTGTGGATATCCTTGATAAATATGGAAATATGGAAACTCCCCCTCCATGAAAGGACATTGACATGGCAAAACCCATCCCTAAAAAAACCTTACAAGATTTTAGTAGTGCCAAAAAACATTGGACTAAGGGACTACCAGTAGATGCCATGGTAATAGCAGCAGCCACAAAAAAGAACTGTCTGGGGAGAGTTCTTCTTTTCATCCCCTAACAGGGAGTCAAGGGCATTGGACAGACTAGACAAATTGACTTATGCTTTGGTGACGTTTGCACTCAGGGCACTGAATTACCTTGCACTTATGACTCTTTTTCAAAGGAGCCAAACCAAGGAAATTTCCAAGTCCTTTTCGAGTAACTTGCTACAGATTTTCAAAAAACAATGGACACCCAATTGTCTACCCTACAGTCCACTTCTAATGTGGACATGTGCCTGCTTTCTAATGCAGCAGATGGTACGGCAAGAGCAGCAGGCACAGGAATTGCCATGCGTCATCATGCTTGGATGCACCTCTGCAATTTTACAGAAGATTTCAAGACATCCTTTATTAATGCGCCATTAAATGCCCCATCCTATTTGGACCAAAAGTTAATAAAACACTTATTAGGAGTGAGCAGGATGGTAAAAGCCTTTTTGCTGTAGGAATCTGTTTTTCTGCCTCTCAGAGGACCTATTCCAGGAACCAGAAGGGTGGTAAGAAGATGTGCTTCAGAAAACCATAGGGTTGTCACCAAAACACTTCAAGAGACAGACCCCTACCCCAAGGCAGAGAGGGAGGTAACTCAAATGGTCATTGCCCCAGGGGCAGCGATGGACTGCATAATCAGGGTTTTTGTGGTTCCCTTCACTATAAGGGCATCCATAGAGGTACCAGCCACAATGCAAATGAGCCAGTGCTGAAAGATTTGAGAAACACAGATTCATCTGGAGAAGGGGGGGGGTTCAGTGGACAACTCCCTCACCCTCTGCTACATCAATTCTAGGGTGTCAGCAAATATGACATCTTCTGAGGATAGATCTGGGGGGGGGGGACTTTCACCTTCATCCAAATCTGTTTCTTCAGTGACAGACTCAGGAGAGGAGTCTAGGTGTTCCATTTGCATGTCTGTTTCCTAGGAGCTGGGCTCTAGGGTCCTTCTGGAGACAGGTCCGAATCAGACTGGGAACTCGAATGTCGAGTACCCTTGAAGCTGATATGTAATGACTGCCCTTGTTGATCAGAATGAGAGGAATAAGTCAAAGGATCCATTGGGGGTCAGGAAGGATCTGAACTCGAGGTCTGCACCTGCCTTCTTTACCCAACCAAGGCCCTTTCAACCACCTGGAAAGCCAACTTCACATTCAAAACTGAGGAAGTGTTCCCCCTATCTAAAGTCTCAGGAACTTTTCCTGGTCCAATCAAGGTTGGCTCTAAGGATGACCTCGGACCCAAACTATCAAGTGCTGAGGCCATGAGAGGAGGAGATGGCTCTGAAAACTTTGGGGTTGACTCCACCACCAGGAACTAACACTGACACTTTGGCTGTAAGACTCATCTCAATCTAAAAGAATCTGAGTCAAGAAAGTAAGGGATATAGCTGACACCAACATTCTCTGAACTGTCAGATCCAACTGAGGTGCACTGGAAGGATTCAGACCTGTCGGAACCAAATCTGAAAAGTGGACCAGTACAGAAAAAAGGGTGAAGGGGTCAATGGGCCTGTACCTGGAGCTTCCCTTGAGGATGGCACCAGGAGGACTCCCAGTTAGATCTGTGTCCTTAAGAATGTCTTTATTATACAGCTGATGTCCATTTCAGTAAGGCTTCTGGTAGATTAAACCAACCTCAATGATGATACTACTCATGAAGGCCAGGAAAAATGTATTTCTTGTATGATAGGTGAATGGAAACAAGGGGTCACTGGCTCCATTGAAAATCTAGCTCAAGCAAAGGGAGTTCGGATCTGACTAGCTGGTGGATCCAACTTCCTTGGTGTTTTCAGTGCCAAACTCAAAGGATTGGTCAGATCCAGGGACCCTTTCCTTGATTTCTTAGATCTCTTTTCCTCTAACATTTTCTCTTCAGATCTTTTTTTCTGTAGACTTTTCTCCTTCTCTGTGTTTCTCCTTAGGCTTATTTCATTCCTTTTCTTTCCCTTTTTCTGTTTTACTGTTTGGAGAAGCTGAAGCTGACCTAGGAGCAGAAGAAATAGTTAAAGAGGAAGAACATGAAAACCCTGTCTGAGGGGGAAGCAATCCTTTTAAAATATTTTTTTATTTCCTGCCATGAATAGGCCTGGTCCCAAAAGCAGTACAAATGTCACAGTCAGCTCGAAGGTGAACAGCACCTAAACAATAAACAAAAAGAGAGTGCAGGTCTTGAGGAGGAACTTTTTGTCCGTAAGCCAAGCATTTTTTATTGAGGTTTGTTTGATGTCAGAAAATTTCTAAAGAACACCAACTACAAATACTTAACACACACTATGCTTATCCTAAGAAAAAAGTCACACATATAAACTTATTAGCTAAGAAATAGTACAAAAAACACTATTCAGAAAAGACACATTAAAAAAGCTAATGTGTTGCAAGCTATTAGCATTTAAAGCTAAAATCATGTTCAGTTTTGTACAAAGCAAATCTTCCATTTTACACACAACTACTGAAGTCATACAGGTTTTTAAGGATCTTATAGTGAGGACAGATTATTTGCATACCATTCTGCAATCAACATATATAATAAAGTTATGTGAGTAAAAAAATCATGCAACATTTTTTAGAAGTGCACCTGTAGTACATGTGGAACTGCAGGGTCCAAAGGCAGATACCTTCCATCTGTATGTATTTGCTGTGCTGATGCTATGACCGGGCACACCAACCTCAAATTCATTGCTGCAAAGAAACATACAGAACAAATAAAGCAAGAAGGCTAATATTTACCTTTGGCAAAAACTACTCATACTGTCATTATGTCGGCTTTTCCATTTTCTGTCAGAATTCTTTTGCTAAAAATGGCAGTAGTACATAAAGCAAACAAAAGTTATGTACTTACTATAATGATGCATCTGTGTTTTCATACTTCCTCAGTCATTGGGTTTCAGATCTGACCTCGGATCTGACTTCAGCCACTTCTCAGACTTTGGATCTGTATCTCAAGCTCCTCCCCTTATCTATAATCCTACTCAAGCCCCAGAATACCCCAGATCAAGTTTGCTCCTTCATATCAGTTATACAGGAAAGATAACAGACTCACAAAGGTTAAAATATAACCGTAGAAGCATGATGTAAATGTATCTAGATCTCAGACAGGGAAAAAGTCCAACTGAATATACCTTGTCGTTAAGGAGACAGCTTTGTTATAAGACTAATAAGACTAAGGAAATGGTTGTCTCCCAAAGGCAAGGCACTTACCCTGTAGGCACTGCAGTGCATGTAAACACATACATAGTGGGTCACACTTTATACATCCTATACTGGGGTATGGCATTGATTTTTCTTTTTATGCTGACTGCACTTCCAGAAATGTAGTTTACTATTGCTACTGCAACAGATGTGCAGCCTATTATATAGGTAAAACCAATCGATCACTTAAGGAACGTGTCTTAAAACACTATAAGGATATTAAGAACAACAAAGCCACCAGTACATTGGCAAAACATGTCCAGCAAACTAACTCAGAGCATACATTTAAGTTTTTTTTATTTTAAGAGTTAGTCGAAGTTGGTACAAGATGGGGTGATTTAAGAAACAAAACGCAGGAATGTGAGCAGAAATGGATATTGTTTTTTAAAGCAGATTGTAGTCCTGGAATTAATGACACTATCACTGAAACCTTTCCTGAGAGCAAGATCTCTGAAGCACTAGTGTACTGCTTCTTTAAATGTTTAGTTATTCACTAATGCATCTCTGATTCCTATTGGATATTGTTAGTTTAAATAATGCTCTATGTTAGTCATTTTTTTGTCTGATGAAGCAGTTTACTACAGTGAAAGTGTTAACTTTTATATCAAATAAACCTTGAACTGTGCTGTGTTGTGTCCTGCTGTGCTGAATCTCCACTTTGCTTTTTTATTTCATTGAATATACCTCTAGGTCATACCAGGAGGCCATAGTAGTATCTTATACCAAAGGAAGGGTGAAAGGAGAAAGGGTAGGTTGAGGAAAGATGAAAACAGTCTACACAGGTGCATAGTTATGGTAAGTACATAACTTTTGTATCTAATGCTGACTTCTTTGTCTGTTCAACCATTGGGACAGATTACCCAGCTAGTATAACCCTAGCGTGGTTTCATGGAAGGATATTCTAGAGTACTGCAAAACCAAAGGCTGCCCTGCTCCTAGAAAAGATATCCAATTTGTAATGAGCTATCATGGTATGAGCATTGTACCATGTAGCAGCAGCACAAATATCATCTATAGAAGTTCTGGACAGGAAGGCAGAAGAAGTGGATATGGATCTTGTGGAATGACCTCATAGTGGCTTTGCCAGGAACAAACATTGTTGTTTATAAAAGTAAGAAATATAGTCAGTGAGCCACCATGCTAATGTGACCTTTGACACAGATCACTCCAATTTAGCTCTAGAAAATGAAACAAACAATTGATCAGATTTCATGAAAGTTTTTGTTCTATGGAGATAAAATCTTGGTTGTCTGTGCACATCCAATAAGTGAAGCATATACTCTCCTTTACTGTAAAACTTTGGAAAGAAAACTGGTAAATTTATGGACTGGTTAAGGACAAACTCAGAAGGTGCTTTTGGAAGAAAAGAAGGGTTGTTGTGAAGAGAAACCCTATCTTTATGAAAGATAACATAAGGTGGCCGAAAAGATAAAGCCTGGAGTTCAGATACTCGTCTAGTTGATGTAATAGCAACTAGAAAAACTGTTTTCCAGGACAAGAATTTTTAATCAGCATTTGCTACTGGAAACTGATACTGAATTAAAAGCCTGTAGAAGAATATTGAAATCCTACTGAGGGATTGGATCCTTAACAGGTAGTATGAGTAAAAAGGTACCTTTGAGGAAGGCTTTGCATAGTTTAAGGGATGCCAATGATAAGTGATCATGACCTATATGATAACTGTAGATCACAGCCAGCTGTACATTGATTATGAAGTAACTTGAGCTGTTATGGAAAATGGGGGCCAGGAAATCTAATACTTCTGAAATGGGTGCCAAAATCGGTCTAGGTGTCTCTCACTGGGCAGACTAGAGAATCGTTTCCATTTGCTCTTGTATATCTTCCTAGTCGAATCCTTTTGGGAAGAAGTAATGATACTCAGAACTTGGAAAGAAAGCCTGGATTGTCTAGCTATCATTGAAAGTGGAGAAGCCATGTGGTCAGCTTCAGGGCTTGTATGTCTGGGTGAGATAGTCCAAATGGATGAGACAGCAGATCTGGAGAGGGATCCATATCCCAAGGAGGGTATACAAGATGAGATCACAGGTAGGGGAATCATACTTGATGAGGCCAAAACAGGGCAATGAGGATCTCCCTGCTCTTCGACTGACATGCTTTCTGTAACAATTTTGACATGAGGAGAGTAGGAGGGTAAGCATAAAGGAGACTGGAGGGCTAATTGTGAACCAGATTGTCTCTCAGTGACTCCCCCCTGGGGGGGGATTACGGCAAAATACCTGCTGCATTTAAAACTGTGGGCAGAGGCAGAGACTGCAGCATGGCTGGCCCCACTGACTAAAAATCTTTTCCGCCACTGAAGGATTGAGAGACCACTCATGAGGCAGAATAGATCTGCTCAGTTTATCCATTAAGACTTTGAACTTCCTTGGTATGTATGTTGTCAAAAGAAAGAAGTAGGAAGAGATCACCCATTGACACACTCTCATTACCTGCCGACATAATGGATAAGAACGGGTTCCCCCTGTAACATACCACGGACATGTTGTCTGTCTGTATGATAAGTGTCTCTCAGGGGAGGATGTCTTAAAATATCTAAAATGTTGGGAGAACTCCTCATTTCTAGGATACTGATGTGAAGGTTGGCCTTTAAAGGGGACCATGTGCCTTGGACTGTCTGTCCCATGTAATGCCCCACCAGCTAGGAAATGACCATGGTCACCATGGCCTTGTGCAAAGGTAAGAAAAAAGGGGACTGCCCCGAGAGACATCTGGTGTATGAATCTACCAGGAGGCATGCTATTTCCAGATCTTTGTTATTCGAATGGACAAGGTCATGAGATGTCAGTTCATAGACCACAGTACTGGGGTTGACTGCAGTACACTCATATAGAATCTGGCTAGAGGTAGAAGAGTTATAGAGGCTGCCACTAAACCAAGAAGCTGAAGGACCAACCTGGCTGGTGGTGACTTAAGAGACAAAAGGAGTGTGGACTGACTTCACTTGGATAGTCTGAACTGAGGGAGTTGTGCCACTTGAGAAACTGTATCCAGATGACCACCTATGAACTCCAGGGTTTGAGTGGAAGAGAGATGAGATTTGTTGTAGTAGAATGTGATGCCTAAGCAAAAACATAATTGGAGCAGGTAGTTCCTGGTGAATATCCACAGATGCCTTCTGGGAGCAATGAGAAGCCAGTCATCAAAGTAAGGAAATACTAGAAATCCCAGCAATCTCAGGTGAGCTGCAACCACTGCTATACACTTGGTGAACACCCAGGGGGATGTGATTAGAGCAAAGGACAAGGTGACTGAAACTAATAATGTCTTTCCCCCAGGCAGAAGTGAAGGTATCTCTCCTGTATTGTCTGTCTACTTTTTATGTGATAGTAGGAATAGTGAAGATCTATGGAGCACATCCAATCATCCTTCCTCAAAATAAAGTTTATGGGCTGAACTGTAACCATTTGGAACTTCAGCTGTCTAACAAATTGCTTAAAGTAGCTTAGGTCTAATATTGGCCTGAAGACCCAGTTTTCTTTGGCACCAAAACGAATCCTGAGTAAATCCTGAACCCTTACTGGTCTGGTAGGACTTCTTGGAAGGCTTTTTTATGAACAGCTTTTCTATTTCTAATGCAGCTTCCTTTCTCTGACAACAGTATATCAGGGTTTTTTTTTGAGTGAATGGGTGGAAGGAAGGAAATGGAAATGTAATAACCTCTGATAATTATTTCTGCATCCAGATGTCTTTGCTGATGGATGTCCAGGCCTCCAGTTGCAAAGATAAGTTACCCCCCGACTCCTCCAGAATGTAGCAGTCGGGCAACTGTTCAGGGGTGCTGGAAAGGCTTCTCTGAAAAGATACTTCTGAAGCATTCATTTTGCAGGACCACTTTGCAGTGTGGGTGAAATCTTCCATTAGAGTTGCCCTCTGCCATGGGGGGATCTGTCTCCATAGGAATCCTGAGAAATCCCTTGTGATTTCTGGAACTACATCTTCCTGCCCCTTTAATTTTGGTTTCTTGAAAAGGTACTCTGAGGGGTAGAAAAACATATCCCTATGGCAGATACAGTTTTTCCATCCTGCTCACTCCTGGAGAAAGTCTCTAACTTTGTGTCCAAATAAGGTAGATCCTTCAAAGAGTACACTTATGAAGGACATCTTCTAGGGCTCCACAAAGTTGCAGAGGCACATCCATTGTATCTCACTGATTTCAAAACACCTTACATAGCATGTGAAATCAGACGCATAGAGGCATTTGACAGGCACTTAATGGTGGCCAGTTGAAAAGAGGTAGTGTTTTTCTCCTCTGCAAGTTATAGCCTAATAGGGATTTGGTAAGCTTTTTCATCAAATCCCCCTGAAACCTTGCAAAATATGCCAGGTAATTCAAAAGCCACAGAGCAAAGGTCACTGAAGCAAAACTTCCCAAATCTGTTCAGTGTCCTAGACTCCCCACACTTCGGAAGACCAACTACCTTTCCGTTTTAAAAGCTCAAGAATTTCTCCAAATGAAATATCCTCATGTAGGGAGGTGGGGGATGCCCTACTTTATTGAAGTCAGTGTCTTCTTTTAAAATTCCTGTGGGGAAGCAATGTGCCCTCCTCTTGCACTTATGCTTTCTGGGAACACCTTTATGGTGGTGATTTGAGGATGTCCCAGAAGTGTGTTGTGAGCCTTGTAAAAGGGTTGTCTACAGGCTTGAATGGGCTGGCTGTGCTGAAGGGACAGAATGAGCAGACTCAGGACCCAGGGCAGACAGTTCATGAGGGGCAGGACCAGAGGGGGTAAGGATGTCCTATTTCCAGTAATGTGGAGAGCTCTCTCCACTGCCTCAAATGCAGAAGCCAACAGAGAGCTCAGGACCACTCCAGTAGGAGCCAAAGCCACCTGCCTGGAGAAAGGCAAGACTTCCACACGACCATGCCTTGATCCAGAAATCACAGCCAAATTGTCTAGCATTGAATCCCTAAGGGGGAGGATGGCTCCAAAAGCCTCAGATTTTAACTGCTACCCCTGAACCCAGCACTGAAGCTATGCCTCAGAGATCCTTCTGGCTCTAACAAGGTTGGTGCCAGATGGATGAAAGATGATATCAGAGTCAACGAAGGCCAAGTCTTCGGATCAGATAAGATAATCATGGAATTCTTGGCTCCAGAATCTCCAATGCTAAGGGACAGATCAGAGTAGGAGTTACTAAGAGTTATTAAATGTGTTTTTATTGGTTCAAATCTCAAGGGTCCAATGGGAGCCAGAACCAGAAGTACAAAGTACAAAGACATGCATCTGGAGCATCTCTCCCCAGGCCTCCACTGAAAA